>NC_048299.1:243864806-244141633 GCF_013100865.1 Trachemys scripta elegans
CCCCCCCCCCCCCCCCCCACTGGCGCCCCCCCCCCGCGGCAGCCCCCCCCCTCCGCCCTGAGGCGCCCCCCCCTGCAGCAGCTCCCCCCCTCCGCCCTGTGACGCCCTCCATGCGGCAGCTCCCCCCGGTCCGGGGAGCCGTGCGGCAGCTCCCCGCCCCAGCTCACCTCTGCTCCGCCTCCTGCCCGAGCACGCCGTCACCGCTCCACTTCTCCCACCTCCCAGGCTTGCAGCGCCAATCAGCTTTTTGGCGCCGCAAGCCTGGGAGGGAGGGAAGCAGAGAGGGGAGTGGCATGCTCAGAGGAGGAGGCAGAGCAGATCTGGAGCTGGAGGTGGAGCTGGGGAGTTCCCCTGCGTGCCGCCCCCCCACCCCTTACTTGCTGCAGGTGGCCTTCCCTGCGCCCCCCTGCCCCAGCTCCCTCCGCCTAAATGACGATGATGACTGGGGTGGCTGAAGATCCAGCTGCCGCGGTTGCCACCGAAGGACCTGAAATGCCGCCCCCCAAATGCTAGTGCCCTAGATGACCACCTAGGTCGCCTAATGGGTTGCACCGGCCCTGAGGCTGGCAATGGCTTGAAGCTGATTTCATGTAAACAATTGGTTTGGGTGCCTTTCCCTGCTTGATTGCTCACAGCCCTACTGTGAAGTGGAGTTGAAGTTGCATTACAGATGATGAGTACAGTTTTCTATATAAACAAACAGAGCAATTGATCAGCACTGTCTGTATGTATATCTCATAGTGACCAGCAAGTTCAATACATTACAAGCTTCCATACAGGACCCTACTCAATATGTTTTTATAGTACAATAACAGTATGTGATCAGATGGTTTTGGGGGCGTTAATCCTTCTGTTCTCCCCTTTGGGAGTCTGGACCCTGACTGTTACACCTAAACGTAAAACAGCAAGGTTATGCTTTATACAATGGTGCTAAAATAGGGCCATTATTCAGTGGGGGTACCCCTTTGTTGTTTGCTCTGAACAGTGAACTTCTGGCAGTAATATGAAAATTAATGACTGAGAGACCAGTTGGATTTCTACTGGAGTTAATGGGAATCTTTCCATAGACTATAACAGGAACTGGAGCAGATGCTTAATGATTTAGAATGCTGAACAAAAAGTAATGTTACTTTCTGGTGATACTTTGTTACATTTGACTCAACCCCCTCCTCCCTGCACCAGCGCTGATAGCAGAACTAGACATTTTAGTTCAGTTTCTGGCTAAAAAATAAATTGTGTTTTAAAGGAGGAGTTTTGCTAATAAGATTTCCTCCTATTTCAACTGCAGACTTACCCGGCTTCTGCCCCTTTTATTTGAGCAGTCATGAACGTGCTATGGAATTCAGAAAACTGATACAATTGATGGGCTGTATAAATCAATTTTTGTTAACCTAATTTAAAACATTTCAAAATGAAGCCGGGTTTTGGGTTGGGGTTTAGGGCTGCTCTACTGTGTGCACATCCTATGTTTATTAAAATTCCAGATTCTTTTGCTAAATTTGACCAAATAATCACATAATTTCTTTGGGTGTATAAACATCTAGGAATCCATTAAACATAATTATAATTACCAACCAAACAGGGAAGGATCGACTTACCAAATCTAACCCAACACTATTGGGTAGCTACTGGTAACTTAAGGAATATTGCATTATGGACTATAAACAAACCAGAATGCCATTGGATTTCCATAAAAGTAGAGCAATAAGTATTAGGTATCCTTGACTAATACAATGGAGTACTAAGAAAATAGTCTATAGTTATAGTCAATCAACAAGTTATATCAGATATACCTACATTCAGTGGTCACACTTAAAACGATTTTTTTACTTTTCCAGTTTTGAAAGCTTCCACCACTATGAGAGATATTCTCTATATTTAGCTGAACAGAAAATTGTAGCTGCACCAATGTATATGCATAAAGGGCCTGATCCAAAGCCTATTGAAAGTGACAAACTCCAGTTGACTTGTGCTTTGGCTCAAGACATACATCTGAACACGTGTATGATCAACACATTACTGAATATCAATCAAGTTATTGCTCTATATAATTCTATCAATGATACCAGGATCTTCACTTCGTAAGGATTAGTTAACAGGGAAACAAGGTTTACAGAGAATTAAGAGAATTGACACCGTTTCTGTAGATACTTTATCAGCTATACCACTAACCATCTTAAAGCAACATGAAAGAAACATTTGCTCCTAAATTTCTCCATTATACCATGTCTAATTTCACCCTGTACCATTTTCATATGAAACACTCTAAAGACTTTTTCTGGAATACAGTTATTTTTTTCCTATTATTTTATCAGGGAGAGAGTATATGGTAGCTTTAGTACCTAGCTTTAAAAGGGAGAGTTAGAGACCAATTGGGTTAACTTCAATGCCGGAACCAATTATTACACAATCAATGTGTAAGCACCTAAAGGATAAGAAGGTGATATGTAATAGCCAGCATGGATTTGTCAAGACCATATAATGCCAGACCAACCCTAATTTCTTTCTTTGACAGTATTACTGGCCTTTTGACACAGTCTCATATGACATTCTTATCAATATGGTCTAGATCAGGGGTAGGCAACTTATGACACGCATGCCGAAGGCGGCATGTGAGCTCATTTTCAGTGGCACTCACACTGCCCGGGTCCTGGCCACCAGTCCCGGGGGCTCTGCATTTTAATTTAATTTTAAATGAAGCTTCTTAAACATTTAAAAAATCTTATTACTTTATATACAACAATAGTTTAGTTATATATTATAGACTTATAGAAAGAGACCTTCTAAAAACATTAAAATGTATTACTGGCACGTGAAACCTTAAATTAGAGTGAATAAATGAAGACTCGGCACACCACTTCTGAAAGATTGCCAGCCCCTGGTCTAGATGAAATTACAAAAATGTGGATGCATAACTGGTTGAAAGGCCATACTCAAAGAGTTGCTATCAATGGTTCAGTTTTAAATTGGGAGGGCATATCTAGTAGGGTCCTACAGGGTTCATTCTTGGGTTCAATACTATTCAACATGTTCATTAATGATTTAGAGAATGGTGTAGAGCGCTTGCTGATAAAATGTGTGGCTGATACCAAGCTGGGAGAGGTTGCTAGCATTTTGGAAAACATGATCAGAATTCAAAAAGCCCTTGATAAATTGGAGAATTGGTCTGAAACCGACAAGGTGAAATTCAATAAAGGCAAGTGCAAAATACTGCACTTAGGAAGGAAAAATCAAATGCACAAAATACAAAATAGGGAATAATTGGCTAGTGCTGCTGAAAACAATCCATGAGTTATAGGGGATCACAAACTGATTAAAATTCAACAATGTGATGCAGTTGCAAAAATGGCTGGGGTGTATTAATGGCAGTGTCATATGTAAGCCACAGGAGATAACTGTCCCACTCCACTTGGCACTGGTGAAGCCTCAGCTGGAGTAATGTGTCCACTTTTGAGTGCCACACTTTAAGAAAGATATGGATAAATTGGAGAGACTCCAGAGGAGAGTAACAAAAATGATAAAAGGGCTAGAAAAACTGGCCTATCAGGAAAGATTTACAGAACTGGACACGTTTAGTTTTGAGAAAAGAAGACTGAGCAGGGACCTGATAACACTCTTCAAATATATTAAGGGCTGTTACAAAGAGAACAGGTGACAAATTGTTCTCCATGTCCCCTGAAGATAGGACAAAAAATAATCAGGCTACTCTGCAGCGAGGGAGATTTAGTTTAGATATTAGGAAAAGCTTTCCAACTATGAGGCTAGTTAAATATTAGGATAGGTTACCAGTGAGGTTGTGGAATTCCCATCATTGGAGGTTTTTAAGAACAGGTTAGCCAAACCTTTATCAGGGATGGTCTAGGTATGCTTGGTTTTGCTTGAGCATGGGCAGATGGCCTAGATGATCTCTTGCAGTCCTTTCCAGCCCTACATTTCTATGATTTATAGAATGTATCCATAGACTGGTTATAAAGCCCTGAATTTGAAGAAGAATTTCACATTTTGGATACTGTTGCAAATGCCTGATAGAAAAATGATAAATCTGCATCTAGCCCTTCTCCAAGCAATCTCTAAATAAGCTCTTGGCTATGACATCCATTTTTGTGTGCTCTGTGAGCAAAAGGGCTCTTCTTTGTACTTGACAGTATACTAGACTGTAGTGTAATAAACATGAAATATCAGTTGCTGTATCACACTAAAAGCTTCATGTGAGATAGATCAGATCAGAAGCTTTTTGCCTTCCTCATTAATTTATTTTGCTGAATTTTTCCTTAAATCATTAGGTCTAATCATAATTGCTCTGGAAGCACAGAATGAACATTGGGAATTTAAAGAGAGATGCTGTAAACATCCAAGACACGTGTCCCTCTTCCATTAATAGGTTATTTCAGAGAGGAGAGAGAGAGAGAGAGAGAGAGAATAGGAGAGATCAATTTTAAGTACTGATCTCTGGTCTGAGAAAGCTACATTTTATGAGCCTTTTCAGGGATCAATAGGGAAAGGGTTCTTTTAATATAAAATTTCTCCCTTTGAAGAAATGTTTACATGGACTAGAAAGTCCAGACATTCAACAAAGAACCTA
The DNA here is from genome assembly GCF_013100865.1 of Trachemys scripta elegans. Classification (NCBI taxonomy): domain Eukaryota; kingdom Metazoa; phylum Chordata; order Testudines; family Emydidae; genus Trachemys; species Trachemys scripta. Next base: position 243,869,389 of record NC_048299.1, read on the forward strand.
CGGTTTAGTGCAGATCACTGAGGGAAACTCATAACAGGATACACTGTTATGGTATATTTATATATTCTTCAATTTCTACAGTTTATTTTTACATTCAAAAAGGAAAGGCATTCAGTAGTCTGAACAAACAGTATCGGTTAACTCACTTTCCTCTGTAGGACCCAGAACCTGCAAACATTGCACTAATACTTAACTTTGTTCATACAAGTAGTTCCATTAAAGCTAAGCCCACTGACTGTAGATGCATTTGGAGTGCACCAGGATTGCAGGAGTGAGCCTAATGTTAGCGTGTAATCCTCATGCTTCAGGGCATAAACAGACCACTAATTGATTGGATTAGGAAGAATCTTCCATTATGGGCAGGTTATTTTTTTCCCCCACTTTCCTATATGACATTTGGTTCTGGCCACTATCAGCGACAGGACACTGCATTAGATGGCCAATATGGCAACTTCTAATTCCTATTATCTTATTTCACACCATATGTGGGGATGAGACTACAGCTGGTTCCAATCAAGTACATTTGTAGCTTTGCAAATTACAGATCAATGCATGTATAGCAAACTAGCTGGAAATCAGGTTATTTAACTGTCAAGAGGTCTCTGTTAGTGACATTCCTAACTCTTAAAGTCGAATCAGGAGTGCAGTTCCACTCTAATTTAGATGGCTGTGTTTCCATCAGCTGTTACAGAACAATCAAACTTTGAATGAATACTGCACCTTTCTAACAAGGAACCAAACTACTTAGCCAACAGAGCTCCCATGTGAGCTTTGACAGATATGTATTTGTAACGGGGTTGGCACCCACCTCTCATGAATGCCCCTTTCTGGTTGGGCATGTCTGTGTTCTTTAGTTCTGGTGACCCCTTTCGGTGGTTCTCAGGTGGATTTGTCAGTGCCACAGTGCTCCAGCTGAGTCATGCTGTCTGCATGTTAACCAGCAGAAACCCCTTCTGGTATATGGTCCATCGGGGCTATCAGTACCTCTTTGGTGGTGTCGTTCTCTAGTCCTCCCTGGGCTTTGGTCTTTAAGTAGTCCTGCCCCGGTATGGGGCTGTATCCCCAGGGCTTCCTCCCTGGAGACACTATCTTCCTGCAACCCTCTCCAGGCTCAGTCCTTACTCAGTCCTAGCAAACAACCAGGAGCTTGCTCCATGCTCCCCCAGGCCCTGCTAGCAAACCATCTGTGGCCCTGCTGCTCTTCCAGGCAGCCAGGCCTGCAGTCCTTCCTTCTTCTGCTCCAAGCAGCATCTGACTACTACAGCTCCTTTTATATGGCCCTCTTGGGCCCTGATTGGCTGCTTCCCCTGCAGCCACTCTAGCCTGCTCCTTCCCTGGGATGGCTGTGGCAGAACCCTGAGGCCTCCAGCAGGGGGCCTTTGGGCTAGTCCACCCCATCACAGTATCAGTCTATCCATTTTACATGGTAAACTGAGGCAAAGAAACAGACACAGATTAAGTGACTTGCTCAAGCTGGGAACAGACCGCAAAGAGGTCATCGCGTCAGTATCCCACTCATAACATTAATACACAACCTAAAGGAAAAACAGAACCCTGAACTAAGATCTTGAGAATGAAAGATGTTCACTTCACCTTTCAAGGTCACCTACAAAAGATTCTTTGAACTTTTTGCTGCTTTATAATGTGTATTATAAAGAAAACCTGAAAGTGCCTTTTATAAAGGTTGGTTTTTTCGCTTTTCATTTCTACCTTAGAAATATCAGGAATGTCACATCTGGTTTTGTTGGAGGGGAAGGATCTCAGAATCTTGATTGCGAACTATCATCCATTAACTGATGAAACCAGGAGATTGAATCCTCAACAAAGACATCCTAACTCTAATGTTCATTAGTCGTTGGTGTGAAACTCTCAAGGCCCATCTGCTCTCAGTTGCTCAACTTTAAGTCTTTCGACTCTTGTGATGCCATCACTTCATTAGTTCTCAAGTCATCAGAAAAGTCTTTCAGGGTAAACATGGCCTGAACTAGTAATATGACAAAGACAAGCAGAACCATGCTCTGCCCTCGCCTCCCACTCCTTTTTTGTGTGTGACACAAACCTTTCTTTCCTTCCTCACAAAGAAGCAAAATAAGGACACAAGCTCATTTTTTTTAATGTTAAGGTCAGTCTTAATGCAATGTAGTACTGGAACCCCGAGGTGTATATATCACCCAGTCCATCATGTGCAAACTTGTTTTATTTCTTTGGGGCAGGAACTCTGTCCAATTCTATGTTTTGAAAAGCGCAATGTACATTTAAAGCACTTAATGCTAATTAATATACATAGTTCCAAAGTTAAATGAATATGCCGTATTTGGTTTATTTTTTAAAGAGTTGTTCCATTCCTTTTTACAAATGCACCGCAGTTTCATATTTGCTATGCAGCGCAGTGAATAATTGCCAAAAGTAAACACTTTAGCAGTTATCAAAGTTCCAAACATTAAATGTTGAGTCACTAATATGTATTTGCAAAATATACTAATTTGTTCAATAATAAACAATGCAGGTATTCTTTAAAATTTAAATGTACTTTTTTTGTGCAACAGGGTAAGGGGCAGTAATTTCCTGTACTGACCTAAACCAGTTTTTCCATGTGGAGCATTCAAACTACTTGTGGCAGGAATTATTGTGTGGAAGTTGTATTCCCAACGCCTTGCTAGTCTTTCCTTTGCGAGTGATGAGACAAATTTATTAGACGCTAGAACAAATTTTGCTAGGTGATCCATCATACCGTATTGTAGGGCGTGACCAATTATTATTTGTCAAGGACCACACTCCAGAGAAAATAATAAAAAATAATAACAATAATGATAAGTAAATAAAAAGATTTGGGGGTCCATTTGAAAGCATCTGGCAGTCCGGATTTGGCCTACTGTCCACCTATTGACTGCCCCTGGCATATTGTATTAGCAGCCTTTGATTAGATTTCCCAGTGTTAATCTACTTGGCACTGGTCTGGCATGTGTTTTCACATATCCAATAAAAACAGATATTATTGAAAGTTGTATATATGAAAATTATAAATAAAATAGTACCCAACAGGGACATATCATGATAAAAATACTAATGTAAGGAAATCTTACATTCTCAAAAAACCAGTACTGTACTGACTTTACACACTGTTGAAGTATGAATTGTATAAATTACACAGATGGGAATCAGATGGTTTGGTTTTGTCTGCCCATATTTTTTGCTCTTAGTTGTATCATCTTACCTGCAAAGAGTTAAAAAAAAAAAGTCATGTAACCTTTTTTTTCTTTATGATTAAAAAGACCCATAAGATTTTTTGTTCTTTTTTAAAAGAGATTTTCTCTCTACTTGTCCTTTACCTGATAAATATAGGTCTTATCTAGCCTGGAAGGTTCTGCAGTGATTAGTGAAGTTATAGTCTAGTCTATATTACAGAATTTGTGAAGAGTTGAGGTAGCTAACATGATGCTGACCATGCCTTTGCAGTTAGTGAAGACCAGCACAACTCATATTCAGCATCACATCAACTAATTGAACTTCTGTAGTGAAGAGAAGCCCAGTAACGTCAGAAAAGCCAAGAAACTGGAAGAAAGCAATAGAGAAAGGGAAGGGATTTTTATCAAGACCATTTAAACCTGTTTTTGCTAATGTCTATTTAACTTCGGTGTCTAATGAACATTTTGGAGAAAGGCTGTCTTGGCTAAAGATTCAACACCTCATGCTTTCAATTATGTATGCGGAAACAGAGATGCTCAGAATTTATATCCCTGATCTCTCAGGTTGAAAACAAGAAGAAATAAAAGGTGACTTACCAGTAACTCTAATTCTTCAAGAGCCATGTCTGTACATTCGCATCATGGGATGGTGTCCCTAGCATCTCAAGCTTGCAGAACCCTCGTGAAAGTCATGTCTATGGTCCTTTTTTTTAGGGAATGGAAGAGGAAGAATCTTTCAAGTCTAGGACTTGAAATATAAGACTGGGAAAAACAAGACTGGGACTTTTCAGCTTGGAAAAGAGACAACTAAGGGGGGATATGATTGAGATCTATAAAATCATGACTGGGGTGGAGAAAGTAAATAAGGAAGTTTTATTTACTCCTTCTCATAACACAAGAACTAGAGGTCAGCAAATGAAATTAATAGGCAGCAGGTTTAAAACAAACAAAAAGAAGTATTTTTTCTTACAACACACAGTCAACCTGTGGAACTCCTTGCCAAATGAGGTTGTGAAGGCCAAGACTATAACAGGGTTAAAAAAAAACCTAGATAAATACATGGAGGATAGGTCCATCAATGGCTATTAGCCAGGATGGGCAGGGATGGTGTCCCTAGCCTCTATTTGCCAGAAGCTGGGAATGGGCAACAAGGAATGGATCACTTGATGATTACCTGTTCTGTTCATTCCCTCTGAGGCACCTGGAATTGGCCACTGTTGGAAGATAGGATACTGGGCTAGATGGACCTTTGGTCTGACCCGGTATGGCCGCTCTTATGTTCAAGTGTTTGAATATCAGAGCAAAAAAAAGGTTGAAGGGGACGGCACGTGTATATATCTTGAAGGAGACCTTTCCACCAATAAATATATTAAATCATGAAAGGGGAGTAAAGCCTTTTTAAAATAGACTTAATTGGCTAGATCCCCTGATGTGGTGTTTCTGCTTTGCACTGCACTGCACTGCTGGTAGAATCTGACCCTATAGCCATCTCAGCATGCAAAATGAGGACTGACCAACAGAAGCTGCTAGAGCCTTCTCTACACTAGGACTCCCACTGGGAACAGCAGTGTGAATTTTATTATAAACTTCCCTAGTCTAGAAAAGGCCTTAGACTGGTTTAATCTCTGACTTGAGCAGAGTTCTTCCTGGCTATACCACTGTAAATCAGAGAAGACCCAGGCCCAGGGTTACCATCTGTCTGGGTTTCCCCGGACATGTCCGGCTTTTTCAGCTTTAAATGGCCATCCGGGGGGGGATTTCTAATAAAGTAGAAATGTCCGGAATTTCCCCCTTCCCCTCATGCAGAGTGTGGTGCGGCTGATTGGATGGCTGGGCCTGATTGAAAGCTGCTCGCAGCCACTGGGGCCTCTAGCAGCCAGAGTCCCTCCCCCTTCCCCGCTCCCTCCTCCCCCGCAGAGCAGTGCCACAGTGTTTGGCTGCACGTGGAGCTCACAGCTCTCCCTCGGCCTGGTGGGGGGGGTCAGGCAAGGGACAGGGAACAGGGGTTAGATTGGCCGGGGGTTCTGGGGGGGCTGTCAGGAGAAGGGGGTGTAGAGAGCGGTTGGGGCAGGGAAGGGACAGGGAACATGGGGGGTTAGATTGGTCGGGGGTTCTGGGGGAGGCTGTCGGGAGAAGGGGGTGTAGAGAGCAGTTGGGGCAGTCAGGGCACAGGGATGCAGGGAGATTTAGATAGGGGGTGGGGTCTCAGGAGAGGGCAGTCAGGGGACAGGTAGGGGGATTCTGAGGAGGCGGGGCTGGGGCAGGGCTAGGGCAGCACCCCATGTTCTCTTTTTTGATTGTTGAAATATGGTAACCCTACCCAGGCCCAAAGTTTGCGAAATTATATATAGTTACTTTGTAGCAGTACATATGACATTACAGAATGCCCATCCAGTGTCTCTAGACCTTTAAAGTGCAGAAAAAGCAGCAGACAGTTCAGTGAGCAAAAATGGCAATTTAATGATAAATTAGTCTGATGCTTTTAAAAATAAACAGACATAAAAAGTTATTCTGATTTCAATTTTCCAACCCCTTGATTAAACCACTTCATATTCCTGGATTGGTCTCTATCATCAGAGCCCCCTACTAACTCTGCAGTATATTTCAGTTGACATCCTACATTGTCTCACTGTCACATTTTAAAAAATTAACATGGACTTTGCCAATCTGCTAAAATATTCTGTGAACTATTTTTAAGAGCTAAGACATACTGTGTTAACAGTAGTGCATACACTACTGTCCCTATCCAATTCTGTGTACATTGCAGTCAATGGGAATTTTACACTGATTACCATGGGAGCAGGATTGGGCCCTAAATTATTAAGAATATAAAGAAATAAAGGCTTCTTGTCATATTCTATACCAGGGGTCGGCAGCCTTTCAGAAGTGGTGGGCCAAGTCTTCATTTATTCACTCTAATTTAAGGTTTCACGTGCCAGCAATATATTTTAACATTTTTAGAAGGTCTCTTTCTGTAAGTCTATAATATATAACTAAACTGTTGTTATATGTAAAGTAAATAAGGTCTTTAAAATGTTTAAGAAGCTTCATTTAAAATTAAATTAAAATGCAAAGCCCCCTGGACTGGTGGCCAGGACCCGGGCAGTGTGAGTGCCACTGAAAATCAGCTCACATGCCGCCTTTGACACGCATGCCATAGGTTGCCTACCCCTGTTCTAGACACAGCCCCTTTTAATTATATCATTTTTATAACTAAATGTATATGCAGCAGAAAGTGTAACAATCAGCTTATCACACTGATTAACCAGCTTGTATATAAAATGTTTGACAGAAGGCTTTACAGTACATAATCTACTCAGGACCATCAGTCCCATCGGAAAGGTCACTAACAGATGATCTCATATACTTACACATTGTTTCATCAACAATGAAGCAGATTTATATGCTAGCAGGCTCAATGTATAATGCAGCTGAACATACGGGTAGTTTGAACCAACTAACGTGTTTTCTGCTCTGGGTGTATCTGTGCAAATGCAGACAAGTGAGGAGTAAATATGAAAGAACTAAAACGTGCACTAATAGCGGGAGTTTCTGCCGTCCCCCTCAACCTTTTTTTGCTCTGATATTCAAAAATTAGCAATAGAACTGCTATCTCACTCATCATGGGAGCCACGTAGACAAATGCTTAAAGAAGAATGATTTTTTTAAAAAATGAAAAGAAATGGAATGTTTGAATCAGGTTTGGGATGTTAAGTAGAGCAGCTCTCCCTGGCACATCCCTCTCCAACCCACTCATGTTCCCATTGCACCAGCAGAGCACCACGGACTAGATTTTGCAACATGCTGAGCACCCACAACTCCCTGGGAGCAGAGATATTCAGCACCTCTCAGGATCAGGCTACAAAACAAGCTCAGTTCACAGAGAGGGACGTCAGCGAAGATGAGAGGGAGCAGGAGACGCTGCCAGTTAGGCTCAGCTCCCTTCATGGCAATCTGAGTAGGATTTCTGCTCTTTTCATTCCCTGCAGGGCAAAAATCAAAGAGGATGATCTCACCCTGAATTTGGATAAATATTATTATATATGTTTTAAGATGCAGATCACAACACAACATGATTTTTGTACTTTGTTACAGTTTCTAAGAAATTGAACTGCAGAAAATAGTACAGAAAAAGACATTAAGAAAGCAGCCCCTCTGGCTCTCCAGAGCGCCTACAACTGCTACTTATCCAGTGGGGGTACTTAATCCTTGATGATGCCCACATAATAGCTAAGAGAGTCATACTCAGCTCATCCTCTGATGTCCAAAAATATGTGCTAGCCTGACTCACAGCCACTTAGGAATTGTACAAATTCCGTGCTGTTCAAAGACTATTTCCCTGGCTTTCAACTTCATTCCAGGAGAAAAGAAGGGGCCATGAAGCCAAACAGATCCACACACAAGAGGGGGAAGTGAATGCCCCATTTCTATTATGAGGAATGTCCCCACACAGTAGTGACGGTGAAGAGAGATGCTCCCCTGAACACACATGGGTAGCATAACAGATACTGCAACCACATGCAGTAGCTTTGGGAACCATTGTATTAACTTTACAAAGATTATGTGTATCATTGCAGGATAGGGATTGTAGCCTATTTCATGAAGGACGATTACCACAGCTCTTCCAGGAACTAGTGTGTGTGTATGTGTGTGTGTGTGTGTGACTGTATACAGCTGCAGGGAAGTACCTCCTCCAGGGGTGGTTTGCATATACTGGTTCAGACTGGTATAAAGGATCCAAACAGACCAGTGAAAGGGCTTCTGGTACAAAAGGCTGAGTTTAACCTGACAGAAGGGCCTCCATTTTGTTTCAACAAATGGACATGATCCTATGTCCAAGGAGAGGCCAAACCCTCTGGAAGTAAGGTTGCCAGGTGTCCAATTTTCAACCAAAACACCCGGTCAAAAAGGGACCCTGGCGGCTCTGGTGAGCACTGCTGACCGGGCCATTAAAAGTCTCCCTGCCCTGCTCCATGTGGCTCCCAGGAAGCAGCTGGCATGTCCAGCTGCTAGACGGAGGGGCGGCCACAGGCACTCCATATGCTGTCCCCTCACCAAGTGCCAGCTCTGCAGCTCCCATTGGACGGGAATCACTGCCATTGGAAGTGGTGGGGGCTGTGCTTGTGGGCAGGGGCAGTGTGCAGAGCACCTTGGCTGTGCCTCCACCTAGGAGCCAGAGGGACATGACGCCACTTCCTGGGAGCCACCTTAGGTCAGCATTGCCTGGAGCCCATACCCCTCACCCCCTCCCACACACCAACCCCCTGCCCCAGCTCTGAGCACCCTCCTGCACCAAAACTCCCTCCTGGAACTCGCACCCCTCCTCCCTGGCCCCACCCAAGCCCACACCCCCAGCTGCAGCCTTCACCTCCTCCCACACCCCAGCCTCCTTCCCCTGCTGTACCCTGAACACCTCATTTCTGGCCTCACTGCAGAGCCCTCACCCCTTGCCCCCATCCCGGAGCCCCCTCTTGCATCCCAAACCTCTCATCCCCAGCCCTACCCCAGAGCCTGCCCCCCCATCCAGAGCCCTCACACCCTCCTGTACCCCAACTCCCTGCCCCAGCCTGGTGAAAATGAGCACGCGAGTGAGGGTGGGGTAGAGCGAGTAATGGAGAAAGGGGGGATGGAGTGAGTCGGGCAGGGCCTTGGGGAAGGGGGAGGGCAAGGGTGTTTGGAATTAGAAAGTTGGCAACCCTATCAGGAAGGGTTGGAAGGACTTGAACCTGCCAGGATCCCCAAAGCCTGAGGAGTGACTTCTGGTACATTTAAATATGCATTTAGATTTTTTTATTGTTTTGTTTTCTCTGCATGTTTTTATCCTTAAATAAATGTACCATGCTCTGGAAGAACTGTTTGGTCACTTATAAGCACTGGCTTACATTGGTCACAGCTCCTGGAGAGAAAGAAAAGCGTAGGGCTGGACATTAGTCAGGCTAGCATAGAGATAATCACAGTGCAATTGCAAGGGGGCAGCAAGGCTAACCCCTGGTCAGGAGATTGAGGGACGCAGGTCCCTGTCTAGAGAAAGGTGACGGATAAAGGCCTGAGCCCCAAGAGAGTATTCCTGGAGCAGACCATGGAGGAGGGAGGCAGGGAGCAAAGGTGCAGTTCCCTGAAATTATGACATGTAGCATCTCTCAATATTACCTCTCCAGCCTCCTGTATCTGGGGGATGGGATACAACAAAGTTTGGCTCAAGATCTGCCCCTTTCTTCTTCTGGGGGGAGAGGGAGGGGATCACATGTAGTGTGGTTACTCAAGCCCTAGCAATCTAGTAATGCCTGTAGACTGCAACAGCCCTGTAGGGAAGAGGCAGCAAGACAGGTCTAGCATATGGAGCTACAGTGCAAGAGAGAAACTACGTGAACTTTCACCCCCAGGGAACCTCTTTAATTCCCAAACAGGGGAGACTTGGGTTGATCTACTATTTATGTCCTATATAAACTATCCACCTCCTGCACCAGTATCCAGCTTCTCATGCCTGCATGGATACCGTGAGCTGGATAGGGTTTCAAAACCTTATTTTCAGAGGTGCTGAGTACCACTGACTTCAATTGGAGTTTGGTGTACTCAGCAATTCTGAAAGTCAGGCCCCTTGCACTAAAGGAAGCAATGTTTTGAAATTTGAAACTTAAAGCACACTAAATGAATGTCAATAACTAGTATTAACATGATTTAGCTTGAGATGGAGTGAACAACACCACACCCATAAGCGAAAAATAAGTTTTTATTCAGATGTTTAGTGATAAGTAATTATTTTTCAGAGATTTTTACGTACTAAACTTAAACATACAAAATGGAAAGCAAAAAAAGAAAATGCTGGGTTAAAATTTTACTGAATCTTAATGTGTCAATAGTTCTCCTGGATTTTCTGAAACACTTGATGTTACAATGTCTTATTTAGCGTGCTACCTGATTTCCTTTACAGAAAATGCTCATTCTTCAGTGGAGATAAATGTGATCATGAAAATGGATGCTATGATTTAGTAAATAAACAGGAGAAAAAAAACATAAAAGTACCCCTCTCTAATATAAAACCTATTTCTAGATTTTACTTCTTGCACATAACTAAGGTTCTGATCTAGTTCCCCCTGAAGTCTGAGAGGCTTTTCACTCATTGCATCAGGCATCAGAGTTATTGAATTTTATATTAGTTGGGGGATATCAAGTTTGGACAGAGAAAATTCCTGCATCTAAGTTATAATATCTCAGAAGCCATGAACTTCACCATCCCAGGTGGCTTATTCCATTTCCAATTTTCACCATGACTTTTGGCTTTTTTCCTGTGTATGTGTAAAATTCAGTTGGGTTGCTTCATTTGGCGAGAAAGTGTGGCTTGCAGGTAGATTGCAGATAGAGAAGGGATGCGCTTTATGCCCTCATGCCTTTCAGATGTCATTAGAAAAGCTCTAGCCTGCCTAGTGGCCTTTAACCTGGGCCCCCTCTGGGTAAGTATTACACACAGTGTGCACTAAATTGGAAAATTTTCCAGAAGGCACTAAGTCTGAACACAGTGTGTAATCCGATGATGCTACCACATACAAAACCAACATATGATATTTTTGGTGGGACAAATGGGAGAAAATATGGGAAGAGAAAGTTAGCAATGATGCAGAGAGGCTATAGTTGGATAATGACGTTAATTGCCTATAAGGCACATTGGGAAAGGGCAAATAAGGCTCTCTCCTTCTTGATGAATCTATGCTTTCCATATATTCTTTTCATATATTATATCTTTGCGTTTGTACGTACACATCAATGAATTTAAAGAAGAGATAAAGCAAAGAATTAGAAATTAATTTGAAACAACAGGTCTATATTCAGAAGTCTATGCTGTCATTTTCATAAACTGTATTAGATTTTACCATGCATCATTTCATTGTTTGTTTAGATGTGAGGCAATAAAATCACAATGTTGGGGCATCTTGATTTACTGTATGTTTTATGGATCTCTCTTAAGGGTTATTTCCTTCCTTCTTTTCAAAAGGCAGTTCACATTTAAAAAAAATTACGAATATACGAAGGTCAGTTGTTCTAACTGCCACAGTTAAAATGTATTTGAATTTATGATTTACAGGTTGGAATTACACACATACAAGTAGAACAAAAATGATAACAATGGCCATATACAACTCCAGAAAAAGAATTGGTCCCAGAAGGGTCAGACATATGTTGATCAGTTTAAAACTATTTTTTCCTTGTTTAGTTAGTCTGTATAAAAATAATGCATGGTTTCCAAGGCTCATGGTTCAATATAAATGGTCCACATCTGACTACAGTAAATGCCAAGAGACGCGAGATGTTTACTAACTTCCAGAAAACATGTAACAGAAGGATGCCAGTAACCATGGGCACCATTAAAATCTGTATAGCTGCATTTTGTAAGTAATTATCATTATGTCTGACTTCTAGGGAAATACCCGAATACCACAATAATGTTAATTAGGCAAAAGGCAAAAATTGTGGCAATAGTAATATTAATAGTGACCACAGTCGATGGTTCAGAAAGTGGATCACATTTTCATACAAATGACTGATGTATTTATTGCAATGTGATATATTTCACCTACCATATATTTACATGCATGAACCAGAGACAAAAAATGGACACGGATATTAACAAGAGCCTGGTTCTGCATTCCTTATGCACCCAAAACTCTTACAGAAGACAGTGGGAATTTTGAATGTTCAATGAATGCAGGATGAGGAATACTGCAAAGCTCTGCTTCTTTTGGAGGCTTATTACAGATTAATACAGGTTTTCCATTGATTTTCTTTGGCTTTTAAATCAGTGTCCCTTATAGCTACACATCTACAATACAAAACAACAACAAACAAAAACCTACTACAAACCAACCAGGTAAAAAACACTGGCCAAAAAGTGTAACTGTTGCTTCATTACAAAACTATGGTGCAGAATGATGTTTGAAACTGGTCAGAATGTAAGAATTGCAATAGCAACTAGAAGTATATACCATAGGTGTGACTGTACTTGTTGCTTCTCCTTCACTATAGAAAAATTAAAACTAAGTAGGCACTTGTTTCCTTCTATAGTAGGAGACCACTCAATGTGACAGAATTGGCCCTTATATGAATGTTCTCTAGTGTAGCAACTGTGTCACTCATTTACAGCCATAGGCCCTGATTCAGGACAGCACTTAAGCACATGCTTAACTTATCAATGTCAATGGAACTTGAGCACATGCATAAATGCTGCACTGAATCAAGGCTTTAATATAGCAGTGAGTTTCTTTTTTATTACATTCCCACGTTCAATTTAAACTAACCTGGCCCTGCTCTCCACCACAACTATCCTAATAACCCCTCCCCCCCAAGTTTCAAAAAATAAATGGGCATAAAAATAAATACAATCACCTATGAGTATATAATAAATATGCTACTAAATGGGAGAAAAATATATTGCAACATAAGGCCCTGTAGTGCTGTACAATCATGAAACACTTCAAAATATTCCAGGTATCCTAAACACTCTCCCATTGTACAACACAGTTACCACTAAACAGATTAAACTTCTATTACATTAAAAATTTGAAAATAGAAGTGTGGTAAATGCACAGAAGAGTTTAATTGTGTTCCACCGTCTTTGCTGAACACCATATACATGTTCTTTCACTGATCCAATTTTGCTTGGTTATTTTAGCACAATTTAAAGTTTTAAAAACACCTCTCATAACTATAGAATTCCTTCCGATTTACAATTTAACAAGTGTCCATGTTGACTACTACCATTATCTTTGAGAGTAAGACAAATTCAGAAATTCTGTTGTCTTCGTTTCTTTGCATCCATTGCATCCAGGATAGGCTGCCTCTTCGCTGTGTATCTTTGACGAAGCTCTTCAATTTCTCGTTCCATCATAGGGTCCAAAGCCGTTAACCTCATTTGCAATTCTTCTAAACTTAGGTTTTTTAACTGTAAACAACAAACAGTAAAGTAAAGCTGTTTAATAAAATTGCTTCCAACAACAAACAAAGATTGATAACTGTTAATACGAATCATTAGTTTAATTTACCTTGGCAAAGTGAAAACAAAGTATCGAAAATAGCAACTAGTGTAGGAGCGTGAAAGTACATATGTTCCCATTTACATCTGATACAAAGCAGTTTCTGTATACCCTGCAAATAGACATATACCTTGTATTGAATCAGTTAGATTGTAAAAAGCATGCATGCCAATTTATGGATGTAATTCTATGGATATGATGGCATCCAGGATAATTACCACACCCAATCAAAAACGACTGGTTGAGCTACAGTCTCCTGTGGAAACCCTAATACTAAGATAGACAACATCCACAAATAGTACTATGCCAGACAGTCAAAGGTACCTACTGATAAAAGGCTCTTGTATTCCTCAATGGATCACTGCCATATCTACACAGGGCAAACTGCCAACAGAGTGTATAAATAATACATGAAACAACATCCTGAATTCATGGGAAGGAGTTCGTTATAACCAACCTCTTTTCTTTCTAAGCATCACATTAACATTTTCTCAGAAGGTTGAACGGGTCATTAATTGCTCAGGAGTCCTTTAAAAATTAATAATAATGAGGCTATTTACAAAGAAATCGACTCATTTGCATCCTGACTGGTGTGACTAACCAAAGCTGAATTCTTGCCAGTCAGTGGGGCATTGCAGGCACTACTTTCCATGCCTCTGCTTGCCGGAAAGAATCCATAGTTCATAGTTTCATAACTGAAAACAAATAATGGTGAAGTTCATTTTTATTGCCCTGAGGCAACAAGATGTCTTTCTGCTCTTCACATTCCTGTCAGATTCCTTTTTGTGCCAACTGCACTTCACTGGTTGCGAAGATTATCACCACAGTTCAGATGGCAGAAGGAATTTAATGAATTACATAAAGCCCCATCCTAATAAGGGACAGTCTATAATTTGTCTGAATGTAAGTAAATGTTCTGACATGCTGAACAAACACACCACCTAACAATTGCCTAGGTCAGAAAAAAAAAATGAAAACACATTTCCTGAATCAACCTGTTTATTAGTCAATATTGAGTTCATGAATCCTGGGCAATTTTCCATCAATACAGTCTAATCTATTTTCCTTGGGGAATAAAATATTACTTTTGATCACTCTATCAGCATCTGAAGCATACAAATTAACAACACTGCTATTGCTATATACAGTCCATCTCCCTATGTTATGACTAGTAGTAATACACTATATCACACATGATAGTAAAGAAAAATGGAGTGTCAGAACTTTAATTAGACATAGAGAGAACTGAAGCAGGAACTAATAAAAAACCATAAACAAAAATCAGAGCAAAACAAGCAGTATGTCATGCAAGACAATTCTAGCATTAAAGTTTCTGTGAAAATGAGACATTACGGAAGAGTTACTGATTAGGGTAAATCCTACCCCTCCTTCCCACACCTCCACAGGGACAAAGGGTCCTGTGATAGCAGAACAGGTATAGTTCTGCCATTTCTTCAGAAAGAGGCAGGTGGAGGATACCTGTAGCCCCAAGCCAGGGTGCACACTCCAGTGTGCCTCGAACCAAGCTCTAACCAAAGGAGTCATTTGGGGCCAATAGATCTTCAACTATGAAAATCCAAGGCTGCAGCTGGCCACAGAGCACCCCAAATGTGCTCTGCAGCCTGTTGGCGAGGATTCTTTTCCCAGTTGCACATCTTGCTACTTGGGCTTCCACTGAGGGAAGGAGTGGCCCCTAAGCGATTAAGTAAATTCTAGTTGGATAAGTTGCCCTGCCCTACTCCCAGAAAGGGGTTGGGGGGAAGCGGTCACTATTGCCAGGCCACCAAGACACCCATTAATTTAGGGGGAAAGAGAGAAGAAGCTTCTGTTTTATTGTTTTTGTCAACTGTTAAATGGAAGTAGCATCTTAAAAATCATGTGAGTGGGGACATTCTTTAGGGAGCAAGATTGGGATGGGTGTTCAATGTAAAGGGATCTAGGGTACAATGTAGAGGGTTTATGGTCCTAATAGGCACGTATGCAACTGACTCCGAAGAATTGCAGGAGCTAAGGGGGCACAGGGAGTTCCTATTTTTCTAAATTCTCCTTAACTCTTCTTTTTGAAACTCATTTGTGAGAGGTTGGAGAGCTTTGGAGATCCATGGAGAAGTGAAGGAACTACATCATGGGATCCAAGTATAATTTCTTGCCTGTAGGGTGTACCTTTTTTTTATTACCTCACCCATCTTGTCTCTCTAACATCCTAGGACCGACACGGCTACAACAACACTGCATACAACTATCATTCTGACCTTTATATAAGCTTCCTTGGTTAACTCAAAGATAATTACTTCTTGGCTTCCACCTATACTAAAGATACTACATAGCATACCTAACAACCTGCCAAGGCCCAAACATGTGATATGACATGGGACAAAGCTGCTAAGTGTGGTACATAAAAAATTAGCCATGCAGGAAACTTAAAATGCTTTGGGATTTGTTCCTTTAGGGTAACTAACTTTCTATTGTCTCAGTAACCTGGTTCATTATATCTGATGCAAGCAATTTTCAACAATGAAAGTAAGGGAACACCTACATTGTGTGGAATATAAGTAACTGTGGGATTAAAATGAGTGACATCCCACAAAATGAAGTATGCTGCACATTATGTTATTTTTAACACATCATTGATGTCTCACAGAGGTCTTTCAACCTCATTTTATTCAAAAGTAATTCAGTTTACATAGTTTTATTTTGCTTCCCTTTTTTTAAAATGATGGGAAACAGTTCATGAAATTTCCCTCTGTTTGGGTAAAAAGCAAACTGAATGATCAGCAAAGTCTAGAGATCAACTGACGGAGGCAGAAAAAGGCTCTTCTATCAAGATTACCATCAACATTATTTATACAGGATTAGGCAGAAATCCTGTTTTCTGTTGAATAGAGTCCTGTGTGATTAAGCAGTGTATTGCTCTACCCGATAACAAAAATTCCTTGAGCAATTACTTTACAGTGAAAAAACTCCAAGAAATTGAAACCATTCTAATTTTGCACTACTGTTACAAGAGGGGACAACTCTGAATGGAAAAGACTTAAATTTTGCAAGATACTAATTAAAATGTAGTTAAACAGGAAATATTTCCTTTCGATTCCAACTCTAAAAGCAATGGAGGTGGATGCTCTTAGTTTAGTTCTAACTGCAAACAGCTCACAATTTAAATCGCCATAAATAATTTACCATGTAGTTTGCTGTTGAGAATCTCCTAGGGCTACCAACATCAGCAGGAAGAGAAAGGAGTTCTTACGCATTGAGCCATGAAGGCCATCGGAAACTAAAAAGCCTTTAAATTACATTTTGATAGCTTTTAAAATGCTGATAAGCTCTAGGAGCTCAGTAATCAAGACAGGCTTGTCTAGCTTCTTAAATCTGAGGACAATAGATTGCTCATTTCCCACTAGGGTTGCCAGGCATCCGGTTTTCGCCGGAACGCCCAGCTGAAAAGGGACCCTGCCGGCTCCGGTCACCATCACTGACCGGGCTGTTAAAAGTCCGGTCGGTGGTGCAGCAGGGCTAAAGCAGACTCCTTCCCTGCCCTGACTCTGCGCAGCTCCTGAAAGTGGCCGCCATGTCCGACTCCTAGGCGCTGGGGCGGCCAGGGAGGCTCTGTGTACTGTCCCCACCCCCAGTGCCAACTCCACAGCTCCCATTGGCCAGGAACCATGGCCAATGGGAATTACAGGGGCAGTGCCTCTGGGTGCGAGCAGCGCGCACTGCACAGAGCCGCCTGGCTGCCACTGTGCCTAGGAGCCGGGGCAGACGCTTGCGGGAGCCGCATGGAGCCGGGGCAGGCAGGGAGCCTGCCTTAGCCCCGCTGCACCGTTGACTGGGAACCGCCTGAGGTAAGTGCTGTCTGGCTGGAGCCCACAGCCTGAACACTCTCCTGCACCCCAACTCCTTGCCCCAGCCCTGAGGCCCCGAGCCCACCCTGCCTCTCACACCCCAACCTCTTGCCCACCCCGAGACCTCTCCTGCACCCCAAACCCCTCATCCCTGGCCCCACACCAGAGCCCACACCCCCAGCCAGAGCCCTCATCCCCTCCCACACCTCAAACCCTGCCCCAGCCCAGTGAAAGTAAGTGAGGATGGGAGAGGGCAAGTGACAGAGGGAGTGGGGATGGATTGAGTGGGTGGCGAGGCCTTGGAGAAGCGGTGGGACAGGGGCAGGGCCTCAGGGAAGGGGCAGGGAAGGGGGCAGGGCAAGGGTGTTCAGTTTAGTGCGATTAGAAAGTTGGCAACCCTATTTCCCACCAATCCCAGTAAAACTATTTTTTCTTTTCCAGGATTGTCTGTCCACAATCCAGCAACTGATGGACTGAATCCTCTTGCTGCTAACTCTCTGTGAATGGGGATTCTGGTAAAGCATTCACCCCCCTGCTGTAACACTCCGGAATGCTAATTAGTTTATCATTTGACTGTGGTAAACAGCAGTCCAAATTAGTACAACTTGCAACATTAGAAATGTATCGTGTGTGTGTGTACACACACGCACACACACACTTCTAATAGGGAAGATGTGGACTTGTAGACATGTAGTCTTTAAGAAGAAAAATTAGCATGTAGGATATTTTTTCTTTTCTCCTATATGGCTACTCCAATAGCCACAGGGAAAGTCGCTAACCATTCAGAAAAGCAATGGGGAGGGAATGAAGGAAAGAGGTCTCCATGGTGAGATTATATTAAATAATCTATTCTACAGCATGAAACACTCTCAAGGCACATTACTGCCAAAAACAAAAACAAAAAAGCAAACAAACAAAAAAATTAGAGGGCCAGGGCCAGATTCTTGGCTCTGTTCAGGCCATTTTGCTCTGTTCCTTTTGGTGCAAAGTAGCCAGATTTTGGCTGTAAAGAATTCTCCTTGTGGAAAGCAATCGTCTTTGATGTAATGCAACTGACACCAGTTCCTACACCAGCTTCCTCCCCTCCCTGGCATAGGGGGCATGCTGGTGGAAGGAGGTGTCAGAATCAGAGCCTGGTGGAGGGGAGCTATGCTACACCAATCTTCTCATGGTATAAGGTCCCTTAGACTGCTTTAAGACAGGGTGGGGCTGGCCAGCAAAGAGTCACAGAGCCATAAACAGTTCCCTAAACACTCCCCTTCATCCTGAGCTGAGTGGAGTATCTAGCCCTAGCCCAGAGCATTTAGTGAAAGTGTGCATTGTGGACCAGGACATTTCTATCTATTTTTTCCACTAGGGCATATGGCTTTTCCACCCACAATTCAGCTCTAGATTGCACTGAATGTACATTAAGTTTTATTGTGCAGAAGGAAGATCTTTTACTTTGTAGGCTTCCAATAAGCAGTGTTACGCACTTTGCAATGGAACTCTAGAGAATCTTCTTCCCCTGATAGTGGATTGGATGAGCCACACGAAGGGCATTTGTACAAAACATTTGGTTTGCTTTTAAATTCTTATTGCTTTCTGATGTCCAATTTATGCCAGGCTCTCATGTTAATGGGATGGACTGGGACAGGAGGATAGTAGGTTAGTTTCTAGACATGAGAAAGGTTGTTTTAACCTTGGTACCACTAATTTGACAGTATCTTTAAACTGCTTCATCTCTGGGAAAGACAGCTCTGGCCGCATCCCATATATTCCCCCCAGCCAATATGTCATAGGAGTTTGGAGTAGAGAAGGGGGGGAAAGGTGGCACACTGAATCTTGGGCTTTGCAGACAGGTGGCTAATTAAATTACTTTGCAGAGGGCTGCAAATTTGCTTGCATCTGCCTTGGTCTCCCAACTTGTTTGTGATAGGCTCCAAGAAAGCCTGTGTACGTTTACTGCCCACATAGAGGCAGAACATTTGAGAGGGATCCAGGCAGAGTAGATTCTACTGGAAACCCCAAATGCTAACCATTCTGTGACTCCCTCTGTACTTACTGTCAAGAGAACGCAGTGGATCAACTACTGGACTAGCAGGGTCTCATGGGAGAAAAGGCTCTGGTTTTGTTTTTTTGATATTTGGAACAATTGAAGAGCTTGAAAAAAGAGACCTTCAAATATTATTTGTAACATTCATGTGTCAGAAAGGTTTGGGCATGATCAAATTACAACAGGAGCCAACATTTTGATGAAAATTGGTACAATGTGTGGCATAAAATGATAGAACAAACAAACAGTCTATTTTATTAATAATTGCATTGGATTCTGAAATTAAACACAGGAGGTAGGAAGGCCTTGAGCAGATTTGAAAAGATACCAATTCAAATACAAAAGAGCTTTTCTAAAGCCCTGAACAAGCGCAACTTGGGTATTCTTCCATAGTTATTTAGCTAAAGCTTCAAAATAAAGATCCTCACATACCACAACAATACAGGGGATCTTCATGCAAGGTCACGCAGGAAATCTGCAGCAGAACAGAGTATCTCGAATCCCAGGCTTGACCATCCTTCCTTGCAGGATGATGCTAGCATGGAACTTCAACCTTCTTTAGGTGCCACACCAGAGTCTGAAGCCCTTCTCTCTAAACATTACATCTGCCAAGAGACAAGGACTAATCGTTCGCCAAGCCAAGGAATTTCTAAGGGTCACTGAAGGGAAAAAATAACCAAATTCTGGGTTTTTGTCAAAATCACCCCCATCACTTAAAAAAAAAATGTTCAGGGACAGGCCTCCAGCCACCCAAGGGTTGTTCATGCATTCTGTTAACTTGTCCTGTATGTTATTTTTTATGTGGATATCCTTATTATCAGGGTCTCAAAAGATTTGGGGATCAGGTAAGTATCCAATTACCCAAAGCTACAGAGATAGGCTGTATGGCATTGGACAAGCTGGCATTTCCTTAAGGCCTTCACATTCAACCACAGGAGGAGCATCAGTAATATAACCTGGGGATTATGAGAGCCTGGACCACACTTGGTAGTTCTTCAGACAGAAACAGGTACAATCTCCTTGTAGCTGAAGGCATTTCTAACCACTGTTGCTATCTGTATTTACAGGAGCAGTGATGAGTCCAATATAAGCCCAGGACTGTGCAGTAGTGTGATTTCTGGAGTATGGAAATCCTCAATAGAGGGTGAGATCAGCTCCTCATAGTGTTCTTCTCCTATTAGCAACATCACCTGTTTTACATGGATTAATCTAGAGCCTGCTGCTTTTCATCCAGGTTTTGCGTCTTTTCAGGCACTAGTTCAACTGTCTGACAGCAAGAACCATGTCTGTTACGGAAATGTAAAGTTGTGTGGTCACTGGCCTGCAGTGTCTTATGACTTCCACAAGTCATTTTTTTTTAATATATATATTTGTGAAGAGATAGGACTGAACTTTGCAGGATTCAACATATTTGGTCTTGGGGAAGAGGAGCAATTGCTCATTATGAATAGCTGGGATCCACCTGAAAAAAATAAGTGAAGCTACTTTAGTACTGCACTATCCACTCCTGCTAGGTCTTGTGAGGAAGCAACATCTCAGCAAAGGCGCACGAGAAATCCAACAGTGTGACCAAAAAGATTATCCATAATTGTTACCAAAGTATTCTCCTTGCTATATTCCACAATAAACCAGATTGTTAAGGGTCTAATATGTTGATAGAAGACAGTGGTGTTGATTTTGGTTGCTACTGTCTTCTCAATGATTTTGGCCAGAAAAAAAGAGTCTCGACACTGGATAGTAGTTGGCAAAATCATGGGCATCAAGTGTTGGTGTCATGTGCCTTGGACTATGGCACACTTCAGCAAGGTCAGAAGATTGTCTTCTCTGTAGAAAACATTGATTTTCTTGGTCATTAATGGGCCCAGCCATTCTTCACCAGCCATAAGGAAGTGGGATCTCTCTCTTCACATAGTGACCCCAGACATCCCTCAGAACTTCCAGGGCTTCCATTTGTGTGATTGGATCAAACTCTCAAGGAAAGTGAAACAAACATCATTTATCACTGTTCTAATATAATGTCTTGGGTCCCACCAGAACCAGCTTCAACTGGGTCAATGTTTTTTTCAACGAAGCAGAATGAGAGCTCTTTTCAGTGAGTAATTCTTCCCTCTTTGGCTGGGTGAAGGTAAGCTGCCAGATTGACCTAAACTATTGCATGTTCTGGAATGCAGTCCCAGGTGTTTGCAGTCCTGGACAAAAGCCACCTGGAGTAGTTCAGGCCAAAATGGGAAGTGTGCAAATAGATATACCTTCTTCCCACAGGTATTAGAACTCTCTTGAAATAAAAGCAGTAAGAGAGAGCAGTAAAGTGGCACCTAGGTCCCATTTTCAGAATCAGTAAGCAGCAAGCATTTCAGTGTGCGGATCTTGGCTGCTGGCTTGTCAGCAGTTTCTGGCACAAGACCCAGACGTGAGGAGGTGCACCCTGGCTGTATGGTGCCCCTCAGCAGGTCACATCATGCCATGATTGATAGTGAGGGGGCCTGGGAGACAGGAACTGGGGGGAGAGGGGTCACTTGATTCCACTGGCCAGTATATATCGAGGGCATCCAAACTTTTCAGGGGATGAAAGCCACAGTTTTGGGGGATGCAGCCCACTACAGTCTTAAGCCACCCTTGACAACTAACAGGTAAATAAAAGCTCTAGACCTGTGATGTTTTCAATATGCTAAAATTAGATTTTATTAATAGCTTTCATATTGCGTGAGTTATGGGAGCAACCTTTCAGTCCATCAAATTAAATGATGGGACACTGCTGTTACACTGGTGAGATGAAAACAAGAAAATGCTTTTTCAGGGTTTAAATTGTTAATAAAATAGATATTCAAATAAAAAATAATCTGTATAAAGTTTGCTATGTTTACTTGAAAAAACACATACTTCCTAGCAACTGTTTAAATGAATCTTACAGATGCTACATGCCTTATTAAAGGCCTTTGATTGAAAAAATATGGCTTGCTAATACTGTATTCTGAGTCATCTATTTTCCCATCTGCTAGCAATTCTTACAATATGAACTATCAACAGAATGGCTAACAACAATAATTTTCTATGGCAATTGCAACAGTGGGTTGCCTATAGCACTTTCTAAGATTTAACCAGTGCATGCCTCAGATTGTTTTATGTTGTTAGTGGCCTCAAGTAACAGACACTCTTCCTTTCTCTCCATCTCGCTATTATAGTTAATTCCTTTACTTCTGTTGAGCAGAGTCTGTTTTTATTTTACAGAGTGTGGTCCACTGAGGACTCTATACTCATTTCTACCAATATTAAAGACCAGATTTGAACCTGAGTCTAAGAGGTTAAAGGTCAGCCTGTTTATCTTTTTCTCTAATGTCCAAACCTAGTGCCAAATCCTGCTCACCTTACTCACAGAAGTAGTCACATTGGTCTTGGCTGCACAAGGATTTTTTCTTTTCAGATTTTCCACATTTGCTACCACCAGTAGCAAATGCTGGGAACACGGCAATGCTGGGAACACGGTGTAGGCAAGACGCCAACAACTGCTAGCATTTTAGCACTGTATCATGTAGTCCTGCTCTGAGCAGGGTCAGACAGTGTGCTGCATGAGATACCAATGGCCACTTGGAGCTCTGTCTACACTGGCATTCCCACATGATAATCAGTGGAGCTGCACCAGCACTGGTGGGAAATCTTAGGGGGGGGGGGGGAAATGTAGACATAGCCATTGACTTTGATGGGTTTGAAACACTGGTGTCACTGAAGGCATAATTTGAAAACATGGGGTTGCATAGGTGTAAACAAGGACCTAATTTACCTCACTGAACTTTTATTATGTGAGATAGAAAGAACCCTGGCTTGACTGTCAAAGCCCAAGCTGAGTTTGCAGGACTGGCAGTTAAAATAAACATATTTTTATTGACAGACAAAACACTGAGGCACAATTAACAGGGGACCCAATTTATGGCATTTTTACAATATAACTTCTCAGGGTAGAGCCCCCATTTTAATGTTCCATGCTTAATTTCTGTATTCAGAGGAACAACCCTTCCTATTCATCAGACTAATACACCTCTACCCCGATATAACATGAATTCGGATATAACGCGGTAAAGCAGCGCTCCGGGGGAGGAGGGGGGCGGGGCTGCGCACTCCAGTGGATCAAAGCAAGTTCGATATAACGTGGTTTCACCTATAATGCGGTAAGATTTTTTGGCTCCCGAGGACAACGTTATATTGAAGTAGAGGTGTACTTTAGAACGTTGAATGCTAAAAACAGCATGTATGGAAGCTACATTGATAATCATCCTTTTCTGGCTCTAGATTGCTTTTCTGTAGCTTTCTCCAAAGTGCTGGCCACCAGGGGAAGAGCTGGAGTTGTTTTCTACAATACCTTATGTGTAATATTACAGCTGTGTGCACCTATGCTGTACACTACACATACAGTATCTTTAGCTGAGAAACAGCAGTATTGCCAAACCCAAGTATTCACAAATATCACACGTTTGTGCTGCCAAAATGAGATTTTTAAAAATAATAAACGTTGGGTTCTTTTTATTTGCCTTTTGGTTTTTGAGACTTAGCAGTACACTTGGGTCACATTTTCAAGCCTTCCTCTGCAACTCTGAAAGCTTGGAAACTTACTATTTTTTAAATAATGAAAGTGGAGACCCTCAGACTCTGGTGTGTTTTTTTCAAGCTGAAACACCTAAAGTCAAGATTTATCACTAAATATCACAGAAATCACAATAAAATCATAAGTGTAGTCTAATGTAGTGTAGTTGCATGCAGCTCACTGCTAACACACATTAAAAGACAGAAGCTTTATGTACCGTTTTATATACCCTATGGTATCTAAATATCATTTATACTGTGCTTATCACCCTGAAGTGAGTGCCACACAGTTGGGAGATTTGTAACTTTCACTAAGAGGGATCAAGGGAACCTAGAAGTGGTTGCGTATGTAAGTAACATACATTGCAAACCCATGTCTGTAGGCTACTGTGAGACATTAAAATAAAGTAGACTTGCTCCTATATTAACTCCAGTTGTCTGCCTCCATCATAGCATTAACATCATATAGCACTTATCATCTAGATTCTCGCACACTTAGTATAACTACAAAGCTTATGGACAAGATATTTTAAAATCAGGTTAAGTAATAAAAATCCACTGTTTAAATCACTTTGGGATAAATTCTGCAGTATGCTGAAAATTTAGCTTTTAGTAACTAACTAAATTGCAAGGGATACAACTGAGTTGCTCCAAAGGGAAGGTACAAAGAGGTACAAGATTTAAGCAAAATAGGAACCACTCAACTGATTTTGCTCTTCCACTTATGTACAGTATATTAGATGCTTACTTTTGAGTCTGCTGAAGCATGTTATTTTGATTTTCTATCACCCTTTGTTTAGAACTGCATTGTCTATCACAGACATTTTTCAAAATGACTTTTTAGCATTACAGTTTTATGCCTCAAGCAGAAATTCAAAGTATGAAATGCCTTGAGCGAGCACTAGGCTTACAAACTGAACTCTGCACAACAATTCATGTGATTATCTACATCAGCAATCTCTTAAGGTTTTTTGGATACAGTTTCAACAATGTTTTGAAAGTATTATACATTTGTGCACAAAAACTCCAAACAGAGGAAATTATTTAAAAGGTCTGTGAAAACCCTCCATCCTGATACTCAGATCATAATACTTAACTTTGAGATACACACATAGCTGCTATCAAAACCAATAGCAAAAGCAATTATCATACCTGATATGAAAATATGTAGGATTTTCTCTTAGAATTTTATTATGGTATATCTAAAAAAAGTACAACAAACTGTTCCAATAACTTAAAGAAGCAAAAGATAACAAGTTTTAAAGAAAACAATCAAGAATTAAGACTAGAGAACCATCATTAATTTAGATAGCAATTCTCCAGCCAGACATCTTTAGAGAGTTGGATGAGTATCATCACAAAATAGCATTTTATCTCTGTTAGTGAAAAAATTAAAATCTCTTTCTCTCTCTAGGGCATGCAGTGTTGTTGCCATCTCAGTCCAAGAATTTTTGAGAAACAAGACGGGTGAGTTAATATAGTTTATTGGACCAACTTCTCTTGGTTGAGAAACAAGCAGCTTGGCTCTCTCACTAAGAGAAATTGGTCCAATAAAAGATAGTACCTCACTCACGTTCTCTCTCTAGGGCAGACATTTTAAATTTTCTTTCAATGTCCTCAGCTATTAGCTCAGCTGTCACCACTACAGTTTAGTATAATTCTTTATGTGTTTATAAACATACCCTATCACAGTTCAGTGAGTTGCTGTGATCATTCAACTCTGTGAATAAACATTGCTATCCAAAAGCTCTTTGGGGCTGATGCATTTGCTTTTGATTTATAATGAGTGGGACATTTGGTTATAAGGATCAGATTGGTAGCCATTTTTTAAATTTTCTATTGTTTTCAAAGGTGGAAAAGATTTTCACACCCTTTTAAAATGCCACTCATCCACATGTAAATGCATTTTATAAACTGACTTACCAGCCTTATCATAACCTAGTAGAGCCTAGAAGTATTAATTCTGTCTTTGCAAACAGAGATTTCGGTTTCACACACTTCTGATTTGGGAAGTTTACGGCTTTATAGCTCTTCATGTAGTGAACACTATTATTAAAATAGAAGTTGCCCAAATCAAATCTCATCAACAGCTGTTGGACTGTAAATTCTTTGAAGTTAGGACCATTTCTTCATGTATGTTTTATACATTTTCGAGTACAGTTATCACACAGTATTTCTACTTTACAAAGAAATGTTGCATTACCTTCCCCCCGCCCCAAAGTCCTAGAAATCAATTTAAAAAAATAGAAATTTCCACCCTATTTATCTGTTTTAATATTTTGAAAATACAGTAATTATCTAGAATCTAATTAAAGTTATAAAGAATCCAAGATAAAATTCTAAGGTTTAAAAGAAAACTAACCAGTTACTAAAGACACCTAAGGATCCATGTACTACATATGACATTATTTAAAACTATATTATTTAACTTTCACTAATAATTCAATTTTGATTAAGAAGTTGGATTTTAAAAGTAGACAGGAAAATTTAAACAGATTTAAAAATCACAATTTTTTTGTGACAACAAAATTTCAGTCCCTTTACACCTACATATGCCTCAAAGTTGGTATTACTGAAACCTGATGGAATGATTAGCATGACTGGAACATTAAAATCAATGGTTATAATCTATTTAGGAATGATTGCGTGGGCAAAAGGGGGAGCGGCAGTCTATGTCATAAATGGCATTACCTGTTTCCAAGTTACTGATAACTTGGAAAAAATTATTTTGAATCCTTATGAATCAATGACCTAACAGATATAGCACAAGATGGGGTATGTGTGTCTGCTACAGATCACCACATCACACTCGGGAACAGAATGATCATCTTTTTATGCACCTCTCTACAATGTGTATGAAAAAAAGATTCATGATCATGGGGAACTTCAATTTGAGCGACATATGTTAGAAGTCTGATGCTGCTAGTACTAAAATATCCTTGGAATGTCCAAACATTACAGATGACAATCTCCTAACTCAAAAAGTGTTGTATCCCACATGGGGAAATTCTGTATTAGACCTCGTTTTCACACATAAAGATGAACTGATCACAGAACCAAAAAATTAATGGTAATTTAGGTACAGGTGATCTTGATTTTATCACAGTTATGAAGTGTAACAGCATAAAGTCCAGAGCAGTAATATATATATATATATATACACACACACACACTTGGTGCTTGAATAGGGCCAATTTCACATAGCTGAAAACAATTACCAGCCAGATCATCTGGGAGGAAAATGTAATCAGAAAAATGTGAAAGATAATTGGGAATAATTTAAAGAACACCTTACCAGATGCCCTAAAAGCTACAGTCCCACAATTGAGGAAGAAGGCCGTGCTGGTTAAAAAAAAAACAATCTGGTTTAGAGAGGAAGTGAAAGCAGCTATAAAAATGATATATAACAAATTAAAGAAAGGGGAAGCTGATAATAATGAATATAAATCAGAAATTAGGAATTGTAGAAAAAGGATAAGGGAAGCAAAGGGACACAAGGGGAAATCTATAACCAGCAGAGTTAAGGACAATAAGGAGTTTTTAAAATACATTAGGAACAAAAAGAATCCCGACAATGGTATGGGTCCATTAGTAGATAGAAATGGCAGAATTATCAATAATAATGCAGAAAAATTCAATAAATATTTCTGTTTGTATTTGGGGGAAAAACAGATGATATAGTCTCATCATATGGTGATAATACTATTTCCATTCCACTAGTATCTCTGGAGAATGTTAAACAGAGGCTACTAAAGTTAGACATTTTTAACTCATCAAGTTTAGATAACGTGCATCCAAGAGTTTTAAAAGAGCTGGCTGGGGAGCTCACTGGACCATTAATGTTGATTTTCAATAAGCCTTGAAGCACTGGGAAAGTTCCAGAAAGCTAATGTTGTACCAATTTTTAAAACACGTAAACAGGCCGACCAGGGTAATTACATGTCTGTCTGTCTGACACTGATCCCAGGCAAGATAGTGGCGTGGTGATATGGGACTCGATTAATACAGAATCAAAGGAGGGTAATTTAATTAATGCAAACTAACATGAATTTATGGAAAATAGATACTGTCAAACTAACTCGATAACTTTTTTTGATGAGATTACAAGTTTGGTTGATAAAGGTTATAATGTTGACTTAGACGTCTTTAAGGTGTTTGACTTGGTATTGCAGAACATTTTGATAAAAAAAGTAGAATGATATCAAATTAACATAGCACACATTAAATGGCAAGGATTGATTCTTGGCCCTACGGTACTCAACATTTTTAATCAATGATTTGGAAGAAAATATAAAATCACTGAAAGTCTGCAGATGACACAAATTGGAGGAATGGTAAATAATGAAGAAGATGGGTCACTGATTCAGAGACATTTGGATTGCTTGGTAAATGTAGCATAAGCAAATAATATGCGTTTTAATAATGCTAAATGTAAATGTATACATCTGGGAACAAAGATTGTAGGCCATACTTCAAGGTAGAGGACTCTATCCTGGGAAGCAGTGACTCTGAAAAAGATTTGGAGGTTATGGTGGATAATCAGCTGAACATGAGCTGATTATCCACCATCCATCACATGATCATGATGCTGTGGCCAAAAGCGCTAATGCGGTCCTTGGATTCATTAACAGGGGAATCTTGAGTAGGAGTAGAGAGGTTATTTTACATCTGCGACCACTGCTGGAATACTATGTCCAGTTCTGGTGCACACAATTCAAGAAGGTTGTTGATAAACAGAAGAGGGTTCAGAGAAGAGCCATGAGAATGATTAAAGGATTAGAAAACATGCCTTATAGTGAGAGATTCAAAGAACTATAGCTATATATCTTAACAAAGAAAATGTTAAGGGGTAACACTTAAAGTATAAGTATCTCCATGTGAACAAATATTGAATAATGGGCTCTTCAATCTAGCAGAGAAAGATATTTGGCTGGAAGTTGAAGCTAGACAAATTCAGACTGGAAATAAGGCATACATTTTTACCAGTGAGGGTAACTAACCATTGGAACAATATACCAATGGAGGTGATGGATTCTCCATCACTGGCCATTTGTAAATCAAGGGTGGATGTTTTTCTAAAAGATCTGCTCTAGGAATTATTGTAGGGAAGTTCTATGGCCTGTCTTATATTGGAGGTCAGACTAGATGATCACAATGGTCCCTTCTGGCCTTGGAATCTATGAAAGCATAACTTGGAGACAGCAACTAACTTGGAGACTGTCTAACCTGAATAACACAGAATAAAAATAATGGAATCTTATACTGCAAACCTTAGTGTACATCTTAGCTGTTCTAGAAAACAACTACAGAAGTTAATCTCAAGTTTCTTAAAAGCACAAAATGTTCATCTCAGAAATTAAAACAAAAAAAAAAACCAAGAATAAAGCTAACTTTGGAGGGCAGCCTAAATTTTTTTAAAACTGTTTAAATACATAAATTTATCTTTTTTACTAAGAAACCCTGGTTTACTTATATTCTCTAAAAGGAAGAAAATTCAGTGCAGTTTAAAAAGCCAGTTTAGAAATGATCTAGGAAAACAACACATCGTCTTTAATCAATGGCAAAATGACAGACATACTGTTTGTTGTTTTACCTTTCATGCAGAAAGCACATCGGTTGGTTTACGTTTTATGCAGAAAGCACAGTACAGTATGGGCTTCAACCTCTTTCAGTATCAAGTAACTTGCATGCTGGATGGGAAAACCTTATAGCTCAGAAACTTAAGAAAATTTTCTGGGCAAATAAAACGTCAGGGTTCCAACCTACCTGACACAGACAACAGGGTCAAGTTTAGTGATATCAAGCACAGAAACACTGAGCTGCCTGGCAGAAGCAAGGGGTGGGCAGAGTGAGAGTGCAGCAAAGAGAACTGAGCTATCACAGGGGAAAGTGTAGGAGAGGGGGCTGACATCCCAACGTAAGGAGGAGAAGCTGAGCAGAGCAATGGAACTGAGCCACCCAGTCAAAGGCAATGTGGTGGAAATAGGAGGGGTTAAGCAAAGCAATCACATCAAGTTGTCAGTCAGAGGGGAGAAAGAAATACGCCTAGCTGATGACAGCAACACAAGTAATACCAGGGAAAAAGAGGCTGGGACCATGGAGAAGGGCATGGATGAGCATTCCTGAAGCTGAACCTCAATTTGAATGCGTTGTCCATTAGTAGTTTGATCTGAGGTGATCAGGAAGCTGAGAGACATGATTTTCAGCCGCATTCAGGCAGTCCAAAAGCCAGTTGCTATCCTTGCTAGACACAAAAGCAACCGTTTCATTTTCCACACAAGTCAGAGTAGAAAGTGTAACAACTTCAAGAACCTAGGAAAAGTTAGAAGCAATATTTGCTGCTGCTACAGGACAAGGCTCTCAGCCCCAAATCCCTCAACCTTTCTGGTTGCTGGAAGGAGTCTTTCTTTGTTCCTTCATCAACCACTGTTTTTGAATCCTCCTCTCCAGTGAACAGTTCTTATATGAGTCTCTGCCAATGTGGTTTGGAGTTTGCAAGAAGCAGCAGAATGCAACTAGCAAAATTTTACAGGTTCCCAATAGCAGCAATGAAACCTGACTAGATTCTGCTCAGTTGTGACTCTGCTGCTGCCTAGAGAGACAATGAAACTGTCTGAGACTCAGGAAGACAGCACCACTTTGGTTCATACTTGGATTGCATTTGGAAGGTTATCAACCATAAAGGCTAGAGATTTAATTTTCTTTTTAAATGAAAGCTTAGACTTTGTAGAAGTTGATGACACTCGCCTGGGAAAGTTTCCTGCTTACTGTGGGTCAAAGAGAAGTGAGTGGATTTAGTTACTCTATATAGTGTAGCTTTTTATTGAAGCCACACATCTTGCACAAATCAGATTAATACATATTTTCAAGATCGTTCAGGCTTGTTCATTAATCTCAAACTTTTCATTTTTCATAATGGGTCAGATCCATATTTGTCAAACACAACTTAAATTAAAAACTCAGAATCTATCAAAGAACAAACTTTAACCAACATGATGAAATCCACATTAGAGTTGTCTAGTTCTAGTGCAGCCAACTACGGTCATGTCCCAAATCAAGACTAAAGAGTATGATAGATCTAAGATATCTTAGAAATTGGTAATCCACTATCAGTTTTTAAATTAGATAAAGTATCTTTTCATTTATGGACTTTTAGTGCTGCTCCCTCATACAAAGGATAAATTAAGGAACATATGGAAAGTAAGAAAAATAATGAATTACAAGAGAATCAATCTTTATGAGATAGAAGAACAATCAGCAAGGAGCCCGTATATCAACCTACAATAAAGACAAATATTAAACAAGGAAAAAACCTGCCGCTTACAGGACATTATATCAAGAGTATTTCCCTACTGAACAACAGCAACATCAAATGATCATTCAATACTACATAAATAAAATACATTCAAGGTACAAGATGTGAGGATGCTGAACCTATTTATCAAGTGATATAATGTACAGTATTTAATACTTTAACAAAAATCCATTCTTTATGTAGCCCAGTATTCCTGAAAACATTTTGTCAAGGAAAAATCCTATTTTCTCAAATATTTTGTCCAAGATTTAAAGATACTATCCCAATCTCTGATCAAGATAGAAATCTCATTCTTACCTTCTTAATATTAACTCCTAGAAAACCTCAAACCACATTTGATGAATTCACATTGTCACAAAGTGCACAGTAATATTCGTTCATTTAATTAGTTCCTTCAAATGAAATTGTGTAGATGTTGCTCATTAAGATGAAAGACTAACAACAATGGACTGAGCCAGGCATAACGCAGACAGGTACAGGGCAAGCTTCCCTGACAGTTCTGTCAATTCACCTCATCTCTTGCTATTCTTGTCATGGATCTCTTGAGTAAATATTGCCAATTACGCAGCATACAGATGGGGATTAGTATGAGACCTGTAAACTCATAAATTACAATATAAGATGCAGCTCTCCACACTGCACTAACCGCTCTGGACCTACCCATCATTAGTTTTCTAAATCATATGCCATCTTTTGCAGGAACTATCTATGGCTTGATTAGCTGTCATCTTTTCCAGACCTCAATCAATGAAGGGAAGATAATAATTATATAAACCTAAGAAAGGTGTACTGTCCTAGATTTGAAAATGATAGCCTAACACACACACTATACTTTAAATTAGAGATTGATGCAAACTGTAAATCTTACTCTTGCTTCTCATAAAAATTGTTGGGGCTCAAATTTTTGGGACTTAGATCTGCATAAGCCTTTGGGTCTGATATAGAACCAAGGCCCCCGGGAGCTTATTTTTAGTTCTGAGCTCAGGGGAAGGAAATACAGTCAGTGTACTCTCTCCCCTACCTAGCCCCCTGCTCCTTCCAGACACCAATACCCCCAATCCCTTTCAAGCACATATCACCCAAAAAGTGTGGGGAAGAGGTGAACCAGCCACACCAAAACTGCAGTTTCTTCCAGAGCATCTCCTGCGGGTAGTACAGCTAAGAACCACCCCAAACAAGGACCAGTGTTCAAGCTGGCCAACTGATATACAATAAACAGGCTCAATTTTAAAAGACAATTATCAGGACTGTCTCATCTGCATTTTTTGAATTTAACTGTCAAAGAGGACCATATTTAAATTAAAATATGTTTCAAGGGCACAGTTCAAAAAAGTGAAGCAATGCATTCTCAAGAAAAGATACAAGCATAAATGCTGAGTACATCAAGTGCTCCCACAACTCATTTAAAAGCCCATCTCTCTATTCTTGTGCACATAGAGCATCTATTCCTCTCCATATATTTGAATGGTATGCTACAGTCAAAGGAAGAACAAAAGAAAGAGAGACAATAATAATCATATTCAACTGAGCCATATTATATATTGAGTGCCATTCGTATGCACAGAGCTTTGTAAGCATACAAGGACTGTGAATGGGCAGCATTCTTATCCTGTTTTCAACACAGCACATACACACTGGGTTAGCGTCCAAAAATGTACACATCCTTTCATTTATTCTTAACAACAAAACAAAAAACACAAGCTATCCTGAGATTCCTTCTGAGCTAGCTATTCCTTGGGTCTGGCCTTGCCTAATCAGAGATGCATATAAACCCCTTTTACACACCTGGGCTGGAGCTAATGATATCCAGCTGGTGTGGCAGCCGGGCATACTTAGGAAAAGAGCCCGGCACCTCTGTTCAGTGCCCTAGAAGCTGACATCCTGTCACAAAAAGAAACAGAGATGACACCAAGAAGTTTACTATTTAACATTAATATATATTAATAAATATTTAGAATATTAGTGTATAATAATAGCCATTGGAAAACTGCCCCCTCAATTCCCCCTGGAAATTATGAGGCAGTTATTTTAATTTGGAAGATCAAATTATATCCAGTACAGGATAAGATTTTGCTAAAGATAGAGGACTAAATTGTGGCTTTATGCCACAGTCTGCAGAAGTGTACTGACTGTCCAAACAGAATCTTCCCAGGGCACTGTGCCTGATGCAGCTACAGTGCCTTGAAGAACACTGGGGTTAAAAGGCCAGTTCTACACCCTATAAAAAGGTGCAATATGCTCTCCTACCTATCCATACCAGTTCAAATGTCTGGGGGTGAAGGATGGCATAGCCCTTTCTCAACTCACTACTTTTGGGATTTTTACTATTGCTGGACATTGCTACAGACCCTAGATTCTTGTGCTCTGAAAGTGCAAGGAATGAGTAAAAGCAGGAAAAGTCTTTACTCTGTTTTGTGCAGATTATAGGCTGAGTAAACACGGGCTATAGTCCACATTTATTTCGTATCTGGGTTTGCCTTTATTTTTTACTTAAATAACAACAATAATACATACATTTCTGACTAAGCTGTGTCTGAAGCTTAGGTGTTCCTATAATTTTCCCCTCAGGACTTCTAAATCCAGACCCTAGTACTCTCTCCTCAAAGAAAGGCTCAAACCCTTTTATATTCTGGGCTGGAGCTAATGGGACCCATCTCCTGAACTGACTTTAGAAGGTCTCTGCAAAAATAACTGCCCTCTGATCAGTATTTGAGACTTGACAACAGGATGACTCAACAGGAGACCATTACATTACTGTGCTGGGTCCTAAAATCTGCCCTATTACCCTGGGATTGAGTTTGGTACTGTACTGTGTGGGGTACTGTACAGGAGCACAAGGGAGAATGTTCTTTTAAACCTCCCCCTCTCTTGCACACCCATGAAGATCTAAGTAACTGTCACATTCTGTGCAACATCAGAGTTCTGGAATCAATCCTGAGTCTACTGAACTTAATGACAAAACTTGTATTGATTTCAGTGATGAAGTACTGGGCCCTTCATGTTAGCACTGGGCCCTCACACTCTCAGTTTGGATACCAGCAAGAGGTACATGAGGTGACACCAAAGCCAAGAACATGACAGTATATTTATTTTTAAATGATATCCCCAGGAATAGCTATTAGTAGATAAAATATTTCTCCTCCTCTGACTTTTTATAGTTGGCCTTCCAGGCTGAGATTTTCAAAAGAGCCATTGAAATGCATGCCAAACTCACTTAGACTTTGAAAATCCTAACCCAAGTGTTTCTTTACAATATAAAAAAAATAATATCTTCTATCTTATGTGCTAAATTCAAGTCATCAGGCTAAAGTACATTTCAGCACATTCTTAGTTAAATTACTTTTTAAAATTTGCTCATCTCAAAATACAGAGCCAGTACAGATCTCTGGCTCATACTCTGTGCAATGATGTCCCTCCATCCTCTCCGGGGGATATGACACCATTCCAGAATGCTAGAGACAGAAGTAAGGGAAATTTTCTTTCTACCCCCACCCTGTTTTATACCACTACATAATAATTTTGTAAGGTTCTCATTCAAATATTCCCATTTTATCTCCCATACCCTATGAATTAAGAATATTGAACATTTTACATGAATTTGAAACTGTAAAACCCAAGATATTAGAATACTCCAGAAAGAATTTATTTTAGTAACAGACTCTAGCATTATTCAATTGCAGAAAGATGTAAGTGTC
Source organism: Trachemys scripta elegans (assembly GCF_013100865.1). Classification (NCBI taxonomy): domain Eukaryota; kingdom Metazoa; phylum Chordata; order Testudines; family Emydidae; genus Trachemys; species Trachemys scripta. Next base: position 243,904,058 of record NC_048299.1, read on the forward strand.
ACCAGCAGAGCCCATGATAAAGGGTCATGCTGAGTGCAAATTATGACCTCAAAAACTACAAAACAAATTAAGACGTATTTTTAAATTACCAGTGTTCTCATATTACATATTAAAGCCCCATTTATTTTGGACATCCAGCCCAACATTTTAAAAACTGTCTCCTAATTTTGACTGCCCAATCCTGAGATAACTTGGGCCTGATTTTCAGAGGTGCGGTATCCCTGCAGTTCCCAGTGATTTCAGCCACATCAACCTATCTATGTACCTATTCCCTGAATATCTCCCTCTATCTCTAACATAGTCCAAATGTCAAAATCAATAGTGTAAGATATATTTCGGAGGCTTGCACTAAAACCATCTCACAGCTCAGTCACCTCATCTTTCAAAGTGTTAGGGGAACCCTGGTAATTACAATCAACTCTACCAACATGTTTGAACTTTATAAGAAAATGCTTGCTAGAAGGCTAGCTACTTTACAACAACCCCCTCATTAGAACAGTGGATAATCAGCTGTAGTAATTTAATAGATTTCATCTCCCCTCCTTATATTTGAAATTGTAGTCTCAGGTATTTTCATTGTCCAGAGAATTAATTGGAGATATTTGTATTATAAAAATCACACTGTAAATTAAACAAACTTAATTACATTGATTTGTTAAATTAAGTTGTGCACATTCTGTCTCTTGTTCATCAATTTAGTATCATTCAACAGTTTGAAAGTTGGAACATAGCCTGAAAATGTGGTATTTATTGTCACTATAGCAACCAAAGGAGTCTGCATAAGGAAATACCAAGCAATAAGACGTGAAACACCATAGAAACAGAATGAAAATGGAATGCGCTGTGTCAGAAATTACTAAACCTGCAGCAAAATTTTGGGAAAAAGCAAGTTAATGGATAGAGTTACAATTTGGGTAAACAAAAAAAAAATATATTTCACAGAGAATCAATGAATTATCAATCTCACAGACCACCTGTTCTTCCATTCCTAATCAAACAATTTCCTTGTGGCAAACGACAGCAACTGCTTACAGGGAAAATTTATACAGTATAATTCCAATTGTCCAAATTCCCTTTAATACAAGAGTCTTAGTTATCCAAATCCACAGTTTGTCCCCAACATCGACCTGGTCCCCCAGGCCACTTCAATACACAGGAGTGTATTGTGTTAGGTAAGTATTTGTGTATTTTTAGCTGTCTGGATGTAAACAAATAGCTGGAGGGAAGGATTAAAAACAGCATCATGCAACCAACCAGATCTTTGTGAAGCACAAGTGATCAAGGGATCACAGACTGGAAAATCCAGAGGGGTCACAATCTAGGAAGTCAGTGAACAGACAAAACAGAGGAGGGGTGCACTAAAAGCGGAAGAAAGAAGCATGTGTCTTGTGGGTTCCATCATTTAATTTTTATATTATATATGTAAATAAATACGTCTTGGAGAGGATGACTAAGGCTTAGTCCCATGCATAAGGAGCAACATGGATGGTCACAAAAACAACAGTGTGAAGACACAAGGATGGTGACAGCAAAGGGAGAACCAAGAAGGGACAGGAGCAGAGAGGGGGGAGCTAAGCTATGTGAAAATTAAAAGGAAAAAGTGAGATTAGTCACCAATGGGCTACCTCAAAAATCACCTACCTAGTCTTGACCTTCCCTTGCAGAAACAGTATGCGCTAGAGGGATGTTTTCCATTAGAAAAATCCAAGATAAGACTGTCAGATGTCTGGGGACAAAGCATTTGAGTGACAGGGTCCCAGCTCTGGAACACTGTACTAGAGAAGAACAGGAGTACTTGTGGCACCTTAGAGACTAACAAATTTATTAGAGCATAAGCTTTCGTGGACTACAGCCCACTTCTTCGGATGCATCCGAAGAAGTGGGCTGTAGTCCACGAAAGCTTATGCTCTAATAAATTTGTTAGTCTCTAAGGTGCCACAAGTACTCCTGTTCTTTTTGCGGATACAGACTAACACGGCTGCTACTCTGAAACCTGTACTAGAGAAGGTTACACTGAGTTGGATTCTTAACATGTTTAGATCTAAATGAAAGTCCCACCTCTCTAATAAAGCCCCAGCAATGGCATCCTCCCAAGAACCCACAATTGAGGGGATTGGCAGGGAGAAGTACTGTATAACACAAGATGGAAAGGGGGAGGGACCCACTCAAATATGCACATTGAAAACAAGGATGTTTTGGGGGATACTGCCATAGGGTACATTATACATTATCTCCAATTGTTGTAGAGTGCCCACATACATTGATCAGAACTAGGGTGAACAGATGTCCCAATTTTATAGGGACAGTCCTGATATTTGGGGCTTTTTCTTATATAGGTGCCAATTACCCCCCACCCCCGTCCCAATTTTTCACACTTGCTATCTGCTCACCCTAATCAGAACCTTAGAAAAACCAAAAATAGATTAGACAGATCTTTTGAGGGAATATACCAGCACTATGATATCTCTTCCAGATGAGACCTGCTGATAGCACTCTCAAGAGGTAACGTCCGGAACATGAGTATTTCAAAAGCCAATAAGAATACAATGCAATTTAGAATGTTTCACATAAGACTAAAACTCAGACTATAAAAAACAGCCAAATAACTTGGCTTGTTAGAATATTGCTAAAGTACACTTTAAAGCTTAAAGGGCATTTGCCACAGCTTGTAGTAAGAAGGGGAAATATTTTGAATGAACAATTAACAAAAATGGCATTAAAAGAAAATTAAAAATTAAGTGTCTAATTCTTGATCTCACGTTAGGGAGATCAGGAGTAACTCCTCTGGTGAAAACTGTTATAAATTAGATGAAGAATCAAGCCCTCAACAGGTTTACGTTCTCCGACAGAGTTATCACTGTATCTTGTCTCCAATAATGCTGCTATACTGTAGTATTATATAAATAGATAAAAGCACTCAAAACCAGAATAGAGTAATAGCTAAACTGCTGTTAGTTCTACATGGTTCTCTACAATTCCTTCCAGCTAAAGGAACCAACAATTGACTTAGGAAGTTATGAAGGAATTCAAATGTAGTGTTATTTCCCCCCCCCCCCAGTTTGCCCCACCACTGCACTGTATAATAAATGTAAACATAGAATGATATCATTTCATCTCTGCTGTTCACCTTTCCAATGACCTTGAAGAGAAAACACCCTGCAGCCTGAATTTTGTTTGACATGCAAGTCACACAGGCAGGATAATATGACATTCCTACCTACCAGCTAAACACCTTTAATACATTAATTTCTCCTGAATAAAAGTAAATACTGGGTGGATGCTGTATGTCAATGGCAGAATCAACATGTGACTTAGTCAAAATGAAAGCTTTGAATACAGTAAAAGAAATAATATAAATTAAATATATAATGAAATAAATATAAATTTAATATAAATTCTTTGTTTTAAGGATTAACACAGCCAAAGCTAAAATCTTTCTAGCTACTGCCATTTTTGATACTTTTTATTGAATTTTATAAACATGAGCAGTAATCAAGAAAAATACTTTGATAAGAAAGGTGAAAATACACAAAAATAATAAAATCCACACATAGAACACATATTCTGAGCAAAATGGAGTCAGAAAATAGTATGATTTACTTACAGGCTATTGTGCCATAACTCAAGAACAGAAAAAGATACCTGGATTTAGCCTAGTCCAGGCAAATGGAAGAAACCTAAATCTATAACGTATTATTGCATTTTTAAGGGATTCAAACTCAGTTCTTCCAAATGACATTATCATAGCTAGATTGCTCCTAAATTAATAATATTACAAATTCTGTTTATTATTATTATTTATTAAGGCTGACAATACGCAAGATACAACTAAAGACATGGGGCTATATTCACAAAGGAACGTAGGCCTCTAACTGCCACTTTAGACACCTAAGTCCCACAATCAGGCCCCACTGGGATTCACAAAACTCCTGCTCAGCTGCCCCTGGACTCTGTAGGCACCAAAACTCTCTCAGTGCCTGAATTTTTTTCTATAAAAGCTCGTTAGGCACTTATGTTCCTGTAGGGTTACCATATCTAACAACTAAAAAAAGAGGACCCTCCACGGGCCCTGGCCCCGCCCATTTCCCCATCCCAGCCCCGCCCCAACTCCGCCCCTTCCCTGCCCTAACTCCGCCCCCTCCTCCCTCCCACTTCCAGCCACGCGGAAAGGGCTGCCCGAGCGCTACCGGCTTCACAGTTTGCCGGGCAGCCCTCAGACCCTGTGCCCCCGGCTGGCGCTTCCCCAGCGCAGCTGGAGCCCGGGACGGGAAGTGCCCAGCCGGGGGCGCAGGGTCTGGAGGCTGCCCGGCAAACCGTGAAGCCGGTAGCGCTTGGGCTTCGGGCAGCCCCCTTGCCTCCGGACCCTGCGCCCCCAGCTGGGCACTTCCCCTCCCGGGCTCCGGCGGCGCAGGGTCCGGAGGTATGGGGGCTGCCCAAAGCCCGTAGCGCTCAGCTCTTAAACAGAGCCGAAGAGTCGGGGAGGAGCAGAGCCACCGCGGGAGGGGAAGTGCCTGGGCGGCATTTTCCCGGACATGTTCGGCTTTTTGGCAATTCCCCCCGGACGGGGGTTTGAGTGCCGAAAAGCCGGACATGTCCGGGAAAAAGAGGACGTATGGTAACCCTAGTTCCTGCCTCTGAGCATGTGCACTGCAGCCAGACACCAACCGATTGGACTCCCAAGTAGGGTTGCCAACCCTCCAGGATTCTGCTGGAGTCTCCAGGAATTAAAGATTGTGTCCTGTGATGAAACCTCCAGGAATATGTCCAACCAAAACTGGCAACCCTACTCCCAAGCCCAGTGTGATGTACTACCTGGGGGAAGACAGGAATTCCTCCCCCGAACTTGCCTGTGGAGCCCAATCTGTTAAGCATGCTCAGGCCTCGCATCTGGATCAAACCCTTATCGATGAGCTTAAACAAAATGTCTGGAAGAAGAGGTGTCCACCTTATAATTTTTAGCCCAGTAATTAGAGAACTCACTGGGGATGTGGGAGACCCCTGGTTCAAGCCCTCCCTCCACCTGAGAGGGAGAAGGGACTTGTACTGGGATTTGACATCTCTTAGGTGAGTGCTCTAACCATGGGATGTGGAGCTCCCTTAGTCTCTCCTGTTGAAGCCATTCCACTGTGGATAAATAATGAAAGAATCATTGGACCAGAGAGACAGAGTGAGAGAGACAGAGAGCAAGCCTGAGAATAACTCTGTAGCTTGGTGGTTAGAGAACTCACCTGAGAGACCCAGACTACAGTCCCCTTGTGCCAATGACTTCTGAAAATAATCCACAGTAGAACGGCTTTAACAGGAAAAACGGAGGAAGCCTAACATAAGAATATCCCTTAGCTCAGCGTTTAGGGAACTCCCCAAAGAGGTGACTGATCCCAGTTCAAAATCTCTTCTTCCCCCTTAGGTGGGAGGGGAGACTTGAACTGGGGGCCTTCCACATCCCAGGTGACTGCTCTAACCTCTGGGCTAAGAATTATAAGGTGAGTACTGCTTTGGCTTCTTTCTATATCAGGGTTTGCAGCTAAGAATCCCAAGCAGAGGGAGGTGCATTCCTGCAGCCCAGACTTACGCACCGATCTCTGAGACAGGGGTAGGGCTTAGCACATCCCCCTTGGCTTGGAATTTCCCATTAGCCATCTTAGGTGAGGGGCAATTTTCCCTCTAATTTTTTCCATGCATGTGCGGAATGAATTTTGATATGTGCAGTAAATTATCAAGGTAATTTTTAAATGTGCGACACCAGTAGAAACAAAAAACCTAGATATATATATTTTAAAAGTTACCGTAGGGATACTTACTTCAGCCAGGACAGGTTGTATTTTAGAACTCACTGCTCAAAGAATTAAATTTAAGCGTAAGAGAGAAATAAAAATTATGAAATGCATAGACCAGTCAAAAAACGAAAACAACAGTACTTTGAAATAATAAAATTACAGAGAATATATGTGCATTGCAGGAAGTATCAAGAAGTAACAACAACAATATAAGTATGTGTTGGGAAGTGAGTGTGAAAGACAGAGAGAGAGAGAGTGTGAGAGACATGGGTTGCCCTTTTAAGTATGTTCAGAGCCTGGCAGGACTCCCCAGTGGACTGCAGCTGCCCTTCAGATAATCAAATATTGCTAACTTTCACGCTATATGGTGCTTTTCCTTAAAGCCCCAGTGTGTATACATGGGCACAGGAGGATGATATTGAGGAAGAAGTGTGTGTATGTACAGCATCCCCTTGAGTTCTGTGAGAAATGGAGCGGCTTCCTCACATTCTGAGTTATAGCCAGGGGACTAAAACTTAACGTATCCATACGCCCAAAATGTGGAGTCCTGGCTGACAGCTCTGACATGGAGCTGCAAGTCGATAGAGAAGTCCGGCCATTGCCCCAGTCCCAGGCAACATGGATCCAGGGTGGGAGAACATATCTCCCAGACCGCATTCCTCACTGAAAGGGACCGCCCACTTTTTTTTTTTCTTATTCCACAGAGGACCCCAGCCCTCTCTCTCCACCAGAGGCAGCTCCGTGGAGGTTACTGTCATTCTAGTGTTTACACATCAATTTACAGTGTTATGACTATCTTCACAATGGAAAAAGATAGAAACTCGGGGATTGTTTTAATTAAAGCGCAGAATTTCAGATGATGGCGAAATGCAGTCCAAATGGTGGAGCCTCACTAAAATCTTGAGCGCTGCTGTTTCTTTTCAGGCCTATGGTTTGTTGCTGTACTTTGCCCTTTATAGTAGATTGGCACTCAAAGCAGATAGCACCAGCAGCCACCAGCAAGCTCCCTCCGTCCCACTCCTGAGTCCTGTCACATCCCCCCCGCCCCCGCATCTCTGCAGAGATGGGGTACAGGGATGGGAGGAGGGGGACACCCTGATATTAGCATCCCCCTTCCCATCCACTCTGAATAGTGAGCAGGCTCCCGCGGGAGCAGCTTCCAGGTAGAGGGCAGGAGCAGCAGGCAGTGGGCATAGGGACACCTGAAGTGCACGGCACTTGATAGTTTGCTTGGCAGCTGCCCGACTGCGCAGCTTAGAGGGAACTTAGGTGAGGAGCTGCCTAGTGTGCTGGCCTTTGTGAATCCCATTCTGTGGCACCTATCTCTCCCCATGCATTGTATAGGGAGCCTAAGTACCAAATTCAGGCATTGTGAATCCCAGTGATTTTCTAGGTGCCTAAAAGTTAGGCATCACTACACCTCGTGATTTTGGGGGGGGAATCTAACCTATGGTCCCTGTCCCAAGGAATGTAAAATGTAAAAAGGAGATGATGATCAGCCAAGACTGCACTAGCCGACACAGAAGTTGATAATAACACACAGTCTTTTTAGTTGTTGATAATAAACTGGGATAGTGATACACTTATATTAACAGGTTTATATTTGTGGGGTTCATAAAAGAAACTGGGGTTCTGGAGGGATTTGCATGAGGAGAGGAAGGAAAACTGATACAATATGATAGGGAAGTCATTCCAGATAGAGGGGACTGTCTGGTAGAAGGTATGAAGAGGAGAGTGGGAGAAGGAAACCAAGGGAGCAATGAATCTGGCTCATTTGTGGAGTAAAAGGATCAAGGTGAAATCTGAAAAGAAAGAAAAGCAGAAATACAGACAGAGTTACACAGAACTGGCCTGCAGTTAGGACTAAGGGGGTGTGAATAGCAGTGCACACCAAAATACTGCACTGTACCTCCCCCATATGGATACTGTGGGCGTGAACTGAAAGATTCCCAGTTTGCATTAATGTAATCCTGTTTGAATAGGATTATATAATATGACCTAGGAACCTTTTAGTTCGTGCCTGCAGCGTCCACACAGGGAAGTTACAGTGCAGCACTTCGGTGCACACTTCTATTCATATCCCTGTAATCCAACTTGTGGGGCATTGTAGACAAGCCCTTTGACTTGATTCAATAGGCAAAGGAGAGCTGTCATTCAAAGAGGAGAGAGAATAACAGTGGGTAAGGAAGTTTAGTTATGGTGGGAGATAACCAAGGCATAGACAAGCATTGTAACTGAATGGCCAGTTTTTTAATATGTTGTAGAAAGAGAAGCAGTAGAATTTAACACCTAAACAGCATGGATGTGGATGGAGGCATGTGTTGCCCTGCCCAGAAACAGCAGCAGCAGCCTCTAAAAATGCTATAGAATTAAACTGCACAAAATTCTTCTTCAAAACAAGTTAACTTTTTAATAATTAGAAACATTGATGAGATTAATGTTGACAGAAAATACATGGCAATACCGAATACATCATTTTGGATTAGGAAGAGCATGGTCTCTTCACAACAGTCTATAAAGGATGGTCACGCTTTCACAATATAAAACACATAAAAGTGATTTTTTACACTACAACCACCACAGCATTAATCAGATCAAATATTTCCCAAAAGTTCTGGCAACAGGTCTGACAGTTTTTTCAAACTTAATTTGCAAGCACAACTATAAACAAGTAATCAGAAGTTTCAAAACACAACGCTGCCAAATTGTGAGAGGAAATCTATAAATTCTGGCATTTATGCCACTTTAAAACACAGAAGCCCTGCAGCCTTAATAAATTTTTAAACCATTTGATAATTCTACCCTGATACATGATTGGCTAGAAGGTTATCATTACTTCAGAGAGAATTAGAGACTTATAAAATGAGCAATGTAAGATGCAGGCAATGGGTACAAAATCTAATCCGGCCATGCACTGTCCACCAAAGGAAATTATCATACCTATTATTTTTTTAGACCTAAGCATTTCCAAGCTTTCATGGCTGGTTGAACTTTTTTTTTTTTTTACTAGCTCCATGAGCAGAAGTGCTTTTCAAATGCAAAAACTGCTTTACACCAGTGCAAAAGTTTTGGGAGAAATGCCAGAAAATGTTCACACCAAAGTGGTATTGGCAAGATGCCAAAATTTTGTTGCTTTTGAGTGGAAAAAAGTTCACATAGCTGTATAACAACAGCTTAAAATGACAGATAAGACCATGAGCCTCCTGGACTAAATGTGATAAAATGTGATCTAGCGTATGCATTTTCTCTAAACTGATTTATAAAAAAAAATTATAATACTTTGCAAATATTTTACTAGGTTTCAGACTACATGTTCCCTCCATAATGTAGACTAAAAATAGTCATAATAAAATTGAAAAGAGCAAAACTCATGGATGTATGATTAAAAAAAAATGACCAAGTGCCATGGACTTTGTTTTGTTCCCTAAATAAATGTTATGTTCCTATTTTAGGGCAAATAAATAGATCTGTGCTGTACTGTGCTAAGAGTGGACAGACCTGAACACAGTAGTTGCCATACTACAACTGAACTTTATAAACACAAACTAATTCTCAACATGCTTTTCTAAAAGCCCTTTTAGTTTGCAAAAGGAAGAAATACCATTAGCTTTGGTGGAGTTGAAGGCATTACTGACAGTTCATCACTATAATCCTTTGTGTTCCCTCAGTGTTATGTTGAGGTCCTGACCTGCCTTCTGTCAATTGCTCATGCAACTCATGGTTTAACCTGCAGCATTCAAGGTTCTCTCCCTGAAACTGGTTCAGCTGTTTGGCATCACATCTTTCCAACAGCATGCAAAAACACCACTTTGTCAGAAAGCCATGGATATTTAAAAACAATACGATAAGAATTGGAGTCCATGACTCCTGTGACAGATCTGACAAAAATGCAGCCATGATTATGATCTTTCAGCAAAGAAAATGTTTACACTGAAACACTTACTTTGAGGATACAGGATGAAATAACTATTTCTCCATTTTACTGTATCTTCCATTTGATCATTAGAAAATAATGCAACCAATTATGCTCAAAACTTAAAAACAATGGAAAGATCATGTCTCCATTAAGAGACATGTTTTCCAAATACTAAGTATAAATTCCATGTTAATAATGGTAAGTATCCCCTGAAGGCCCCATTTTAGATATTAAAAAGGTAGATGGATTTATCTTCAAAACATTACAGAATGAGATTACCATATTACCTGACAAAATTATACAAATAATGAAGTTTTGTAAATGCGAAGAAAAACACATTTTAATGCTATAGTAATGATGCATATTAATAGTTATAATTAATAAAACATTTAATCATATAGTTATTACTGTCTAACTTAGTATATAGTATCTATTTACTACATGCAAAACTGAAGTCAAAAGATAGAAAGACTATCGATTAAAAAGAAATGCTGAGAGAAAGCCAGACACCTTTTTAGGCAGCAATGATTGAAGCACAGCCAGATTATATCTAATGTCAAAGCAATAACATTAAATAAAAGGATGTAATTAATTCCAGGTGCCTGCATTCCAAATTTTAAGAGGTGGTATTGATCACAGGTACTATCAGTGTAGCTCTGGCTGAACACATTTTAATTTAATCTTAAGCATCAATAACAATGTAAAATAGAGTGACCAATTGTCTAGCACAAGTCTGCTGCATATGAAAACCAAGAGCCACTTAATACCCAACTTGTGAAGTATCAGAGTACTTCACTGAAGGAGGACGGAAAAGGGGGAAAATGTTGACATGATGGAATTCCAAAATTTCTGAATTGAGATCTTCCTATGAATGTGCATCTTTATAGTGTGAAATTACTAAAAGCACTGATGCTAGCAGCAGGATTCCTTCCTGTAATGTCAAAGGCCCCCCATTCTAGGCAGCATGTTTGATATTAATTATGTGGGAACTCCTCCCCCAGAACTGCCCTGAATTACTGGCAATGTGAACTGATTACAAAATAATTAGTACTCCAGAATTATCTTACTAACTCTCCCCAAAATCCTAAACAGACCCTGTGCATTGTGGTGTCATCACAGGGGACAGAATTCAGTTACCAGGAAAAAGAGGAGAGTGGAAACAGCAGCAAATAGTGTTTCACAAGCCTGTATACAAAGAAAGATTTATGCTGCATTACAAGCCATTAGAAAAAATGACTGAAGCCATTTCTTGCAGTTTTCTCCTAGCTGATTCAGATGTACCTATAGAGAGATGTCCCATCTTGATCTTTTCCATCACCTGCTCCACAACCATACATTCATGCAACTAACAGAGGTAACAAAAGGTAGCAGTTTTGTTAGATGCCTCTTTCTCTTTCCATGAATCAGCATAAGCCTTTCTATGTATGAATGCACTAGCAGAGATGCACCTCCAACAGCGGAACCAAACAGAGAGACTCCATTAAAGATGGCCACTGGAACTAGGCTTGAGTAACCAAAGAAGAAAAATGAAGGACATGTAGACTGACATTTTGAAACTTATTATCCCTGTTCATTAATTTACTTTACACAACCTTTTGTGGAATGTAACTAAAATTGGTATTTGTCAACATGGGTTGCTTGGAACTATGATAGTAATCTGATACATGACGGAGGCAAGGCAAAGCACGAGGTTCATGCTTACATGTCACTTACATGATCCAGAGACATTGGGCCAGGTTTTGGCTCCCATATGGCACTCCAGATGTGTATTAGGGCCATAAAGGGACTGCAAAAGCCTGAGTAGGATTCTCCTGATGCAGGAATTGTACAGGAATGACATACGTGGCTTGACTCTGCCAGGGATGGGCACATGGGGAGGGGGAGTAGCTATAACATTCAGTGTTGTATGGATCTTGGACGGCGGAGGAGCCCATAGGCAGCCACGTATAGGCTACCATCAATTACAGCAGCTCTACCTTATGCTTTAGGCTGTACCAGCCCCCACTGAAGACAGAATTTAGGATGTATAAAGTTACCTTTGCTCTCTTTCCTCTTGGGCCAGGCTTCAGGGTGTGCAGCACAGAATCTATTTGCATTAGTTTTTGAGAGTTAGAAGTGAAATTATCATTCAGTGAGAGAGCAGTGTGGTGGTTTGGTTGCAGACCCTAAGGAAGGATTTTCACAGATACAAAGATTTTGATAGGTTTCAGAGTGGTAGCCATGTTAGTCTGTATAAGCAAAAACAAAAAGAATGAGGAGTACTAGTGGCACGTTGGAGACTAAAAAATTTATTTGGGCATAAGCTTTCGTGGGCTAAAACCCACTTCATCAGATGCATGGAGTGCAAAACACAGTAGGAAGATATATATAACAGTACATGAGAAGATGGGAGTTGCCTTACCAAGTGAACGAAAAATCGCTTTTGTAGTGGTAATCAGGGTGGCTCATTTCAAACACTAGACAAGAAGGTGTGAGTAACAGTAGGGGAAAATTAGGTTTTAGTTCTTGTAGTGACTCATCCATTCCCAGTCTTTATTCAGGCCTAATTTGATGGTGTCCAGTTTGCAAATTAATTCTAGTTCTGCAGTTTCTCGTTGGAGTCTGTTTTTAAAGTTTTTTTGTTGAAGAATTTTGATACAACTACAGAAACAATTAATAATTAAGACAAAACATCAAAACTATGAAGAAAAAGAACTCTATTTGAAGAAAAATATACACTAGGCTTTCAGCCAAACACCACAAAATGCTATCATGCTCAGATGATTGTTGCTAAAATAGCCAACTGGTATTATAGAATGCCTTCCTACATACTTAGGAATCTAATATGATACTGAGATCTTGAGAAAGGGGAGAAGTGCAAACAGGGGACCCAAGAACACCCTCTCATTCTGGCCCATACTTTAGCATTATCACAGGCTTATTGAATTACTGCTACAGTAAACACAGAGATATAAACAATGAAGGGAATTTTCCCAAAATTTTGTGTTACCATTCTGCATTTATCTTTCTAAAATATATCAAAAGTATAAAGTTCAGCAACTTGCAACTGTTGCTGAAAATAATCTTTTTTTATGAGACTGAAAATGCTATTTTAAGCAACAATTGTTCTATTCTTGCTGCTCATCCTAAAGAGAACTCTTTTGAGATCCTATGTCACTTTTTAAATAGAGTTTTTTTTACACACTAAAGAAAAAAGGGGTTTCTCTCACTGAAAAGAATGTTAGCATACAATAGATTCATGAAGCAATTGTGTTTCTAATATTATATAAAACTCTTTTCTTCTGCACTGTACATGAACACTTAAAATATAAATATCAGAAAAAAACAGAATATATTGCAGAAGTGTCTTATATTTCAGCTAAGTTTTTAGGTGCCTCATGTCAGAGTGCCCAATCTGAGACACCTCAAAGGGACTGACTTTTAGAGGACGGGTGTTCTTCATCTTCTAAAAAGCAGGCCTCTTTAAGACATCTCCATTTAGGCTCCCAAAAACGGAGGCACCTAAAATCACTGCCAATTTTAGAAATCTTAGACTTAAACTTTCAATGTGCATTATATTGCCTTTATCAACATTGAGAATGTATTGCAGCTATCAAAAGCAAAGTTATGCATGTTGGAAAACATAATCCCAACTATACATGCAAAATAATGGGGTCAAAATTAGCTGTTACCACTCAAGAAAGAGATTTTGGAGTCATCATAAATAGTTCTTTGAAAACATCTGCTCAATGTGCAGCCTCAGTCAAAAAAGTTAACAGAATGTTAGAAACCATTAGGAAAGAGATAGATAAGATGACAGAAAATATCATAATGCCACTATGTAATTCCATGGTACGCACAACACTGCGGGCAGTTCTGATCATCCCATCTAAAAGACAATATATTAGAATTGGAAAAAGTATAGAGAAGGGACCGTTCAGCTTAGAAAAGAGACAATTAAGAGTCAAAATGATAGAAGTGCATAAAATCATGAATGGTATGGAGAAAGTGAATAAGGAATTGTTATTTATTCCTTCTCATAATACAAGAACCAGGGGTCCCCCAATGAAATTAATAGGCAGTAGGTTAAAAACAAACTTAAGGAGTACTTCACACAACACACAGCCAACCTGTGGAACTCCTTGCCAGGGTACATTGTAAAGGCCAAAAGTGTAACTGGATTAAAAAAAGAATTAGATAGGTTCATGGAGAATAGGTCTATCAATCGTTATTAACCAAGATGGTCAGGGATGCAACCCCATGCTCTGGGTGTCCCTAAACCTCTGACTGCCTGAAGCTGGGACTGAACAACAGGGAATGGATCACTCAATAAATTACCTTGTTCTGTTCATTCCCTCTGAAGCATCTGGCACCAGCCACTGTTGGAAAGCAGGATACTAGGCTAGATGGACCATTGTTCTGGCCCAGTATGGCCATTCTTATGTTCTTAACTTTATTTACCTGGTAGACTAAAGTATCTTCAATTCTGAAGGCAAAACTAAGTGGTTCAATTTGCATATACTGCAGCTACAAAGCATGCATATTACTGTATAGTAAGTATACACTCAACTTTTTGTAAAATATGTATTGGTAAGTGAAAGATTCTTTTCCTCAACAAATTAACCTAACAAACCTTTATTCTGACCTATTGTGTATTCTACAGATTGGGAAGGAAGAGCAAGACTGCTTCCTGGGTTACACCAAATTCTCCAGCACCTAACCTATAAGGGTTATATTACTGAAGAGTAATTTACACCACCTCCATATCCAGGCTGTGGAAAATCAGAACTTTAACAGGAGAGGAGGCTGGGCATTAGTGCAGAGGCAAGGGACCTTGGCATTGATGTATGCATCTTGACTTCAGCAGACCTTAGAGGATCCATGGTATATGGATGGAACCCCTAATGTGTCTTTCGGGGAACCAAACCCATCACCCAGTCACAAGAATTCCTTGTTCCTCTTTGGAGGTTTTTTTCATTTTTTACGCAGAGGTTTGGTACTACCACAACCTTAGTAAGATGTACCCAGACATGATGCTGGTTTTTTATAAGCATTGTTGCTATTACTGCTATTATCCATTTGGGCCATAAAATTAAATATTATACCCTTTCAGATTTTTATTCAAGTTCAGCACTAGAAACTGGATCATACTTCTACACTACAGGTATTACGTAAAAATTTGTGAGTAGTTTAATTTAAAAGCTATGGTCAGCAACCTAATTCTTGACCATGCAAAATGTTTTATAAATAGTTCCATGTGCACCGTTCATCTGGAGACTTACTAGAGTCGAATAATGACCTTGTATTTTGTTCTCATTTACTCTGAAGTAGCCAAGCCTTCTGTTTTTAATTACATACTTAATACACCTGGCATGGTCTAATTACAGAAAACAAAACATCACTTAAACAAAAGGTGACCTTGAACTTAATCTATCAAAACACCAGTTAGTTTTAAAAGTTTTCAATTTTTAACAAACTGCCAAGACATGCAATAGTAATTTTCCAGATGTGATCATATGCCTTTAGAGCAACAGACTTACTACACTAGGAAACATCTGTATACACTTTTTAAAACTGTATTGCTTTCCTCATTATTAATGCAAATCCTCTTAGATTTCAATAGCACTATAAACCGTCCTATAGGAAAGCATTAAGTTCACACTGCTAACATCTTTAAACTGTCCTAGAATACATTAAACCTAGAGAAGGCAATCAACAGCCTATTGGAAATAGAGCAACTTGCTTCAGAAATTGAAGTCAGTGATTTTGCATAAATATTAATGAAGGAAACATATAGCTATGACAACAGAGTTGCCCTGTAAAAAGGATGACAACTTTTAAACAAGGGCCCCAAATCAGTAAGATATTTAAACACAAGTCTAACTTTAACCACAAGAGTAATCCCATTTGTCTAACTTTAAACACAAGTACTCCCAGTGGAGTCAACGTGGCTACTCATGTGCTTAAACTTAGGCACATGCTTAAGTACCTTCTTGAATTTAGGTCAATTTGTTTTTATAAGAATGTTTCATCAAATCTGAGAAGGCCTTTACATATTTGAGGTTCCCCTCTCTTGACCTGTGACCAAGTAACAGTGAAAATTAACCTTTAGTACATTTTATAAACACTTGGGATTTAAATAAATAGTATGACATGATATTTAACACAAAAATTACAATAAAGTGTAAAATATCTGTAACTGAAACATAGTACATATCCTCTTTTTGCACTATGTATGTTCTTGACATTGCAAATTCAGCAGGAGTAAATTATCTATGTACTCACTAAAAAGATTTCCAATCATTTCTTTTTATTCCTGACTTCGACCCATCACTAAGGCCCAAATCCTTCCCTCTGCATAGAGCAAGAATAGCTGGTTAGGTTCACATGTGGGGTGAAAGGTATCCACAGGAATGGTAAGGAAAGAATTCTCTCCCCAGACTGTCAAAAAGGAGTCAAGATTTGCCCTAAAGAAATGTATTCATTCAAATTTTCTCCTCAAGTTAATAAACTGTCTAAATTGTTGCTAAGTTAAACCAGAGCTCTACAGCAGCTATTTGTATACCACACTATTCATTGGTATTAATCTAAGCAGACACCAGGGCTCTAAATAGTAAAGTTTTATAGTAATTGCTAATAATATAACTAAATAAGAATTCTCTATAACTGGAATTTAAACACACTCAAGAAGAAACTAGCATGGTCACCGGAGTCTGTCTTATCAGTGTGTTCCTACAGAATATTTCTCTATGATCTGCATCATTGCACACAGTATACTACTAAAACTAGACCACCACATTGTACAAGGTAGAAAGACACTGACTACTATGAATGTTCCCAATATAACATAATTCCAGGAGGCTTGTGTTAAATAGATGCAACAAACACTGCATTGTGTTATTTTGACTAAATAACTACGCAAACCTAGTATGCAGTTCTTGATAAAGAACAGAATTCTTACACTGGCATATTGATTTGTTTCTACATTTTTAGGCTGACACATTCTTGAGGCTGCCATGAATGTTTATAAAGATATACTACTATATTCATTTGGCTGGCAAAATAGAGTAAAAAATTCTGTTTACAAGGAAACATTAAGTCTTAAGAATGCTACAGATACAATTACAAAAGCACACTGAAGTAATGTGAAGAGTGGGAAAAGATCTAACACCACAGTCACTATGATAACAGATATAAGAATACTGCTGGAAATCTCCTATTTTCTACTAAGAGTATGATTTAGTCTTAGCAACAATGTTTTTTGTTTTGGGTTTTTTTGGTGGAGGGTAGGACGGATGGGGGCAATGCATTTTTTGCTTTTGTGTGAGAGATTTGTAGTTAATAAAATTTGGATTAAATAGTGCAACATCATTTATTATTATTATTTATCTATATTACAATAGCATCAGAATCAGGGCTCCACATTGAGCTAGTCACTGTGCAAACATAATAAAAGTTTATGTCCTTAAGTACTTATAGTCTAATTTAAGACAAGATGCAGCAAGTGTGTAACGAAAAAACCAGACAGCACGGAAGGGAGGATGAGGGTAACAGTGATAAGGGAGGGAATGTTGTCGAAGGGTTAACAAGAAACTGGAAGTCAGGACTCCTGTGTTCTGTTCCTAGCTCTGCCATCGACATATTGTGTAACCTCAGACAAGTCACTTCACTTCTCTGAGCCACTGTTTTCCTAACTGTGAAATGGGGATAATGATGTTTGCCCACCTTTGTAAATTACAGTAAGATCTACAAATGAAAAAGCACTATGTAAATGCATAGACCTCGATCCTACATTGTGATTTGCACAGGTAGATTGCTGCCTTCTGGCAGAGCTCCACTGACTTCCACAGGGGTGCAGCAGTCCACCAGTTTGGATCACAATGCAGGTTTGGGGCTTTAGTATTTATGAAGAATTAACAACTAAATACTCACCCTACCTGTGTGGACAGGAGATTTCACTAATCAATGATACTCAGGTCCTGATTCATCTCTGTATTATTTGAGTTTTATGATGTCAACAGAGTAAAACTATGCTTTCACTGGTGTAAAACTGGAGTACTGAAATGGAAAAACAGCCCCATAATTTCCTGACTTAGTTGTCTCATCTCTACAGACAAATACAAAGCTGTGGATGTTACAAACAGATATTTATCTGAAAGTAAATTGTATTTTAAATACTGAGATCCAAATCCTAAGCCAAACACACCGCCCAGGTCACCTGGCTGTATGCTCAGACATTCTACAGAAACTGGAGGGGAGCAGAAGGGGAAATAATCCCCAAAGTTGATGCAGTATCCCTCTCAGGGGGAAGGAATAACTGAGGGACCCACACTGATCCTGCCCCCAAACTCACTGGTGAAAGTAGGAATGGGGGAAGGGCACTGTGTAGAGGGAAAAGCATCCTGCCCTCACAAGTTGCAGAACAGCACTGTTTACTGCTTTAGGCAGGGGCCTGGACCCTTCACATCTGCAAATTCTACTCTCTGCAGCATACAAGGCGTGATGGAGTAGGGAGTGGGGCGGATTGACCTGGGGATGTTGCGTGGGAGTTGTATTGAGACTGTCTGCATTGGTGATGGGATACCAGGGTGACAATCCCTGAGCATGTAACCTGAGCCCAGGAGGGGGTTGGGGCCAGGTGACACTTTTTGCCCATGAAACCGGACAAAGGCTGGAGGAGGAGCCGGGGGAGGCTGAGTGAGACTGCTGGAGGGGTGGGTCAGTTTGGAGCTGGCTGGGGAAATGGAGGAAGCTCCAAAAGCTGGGATCTAAGCTCCCTGCCCCTGGAGACTTGATTGAGGGGTCCTGGTTGTACCTACAGGCTCTGGTTGGGACTCTGTTCCTGTCGTCCAATAAACCTTCCATTTTACTGGCTGGCTGAGAGTCACGGTGAATCGCAGGAATTGGGGGTGCACGCTCCTGACTCCCCCACACTCCGTGACACAAGCATTTGGTACTAACACTTCCTACAGTGCACTATACTCCTCAGAAGAAGCAGCTCCCCTTCCCTCCATCATATCCCTGCTTATTCATCTCTCAATAGTTTTCTGTCCAAACAATCCACAGTCATGAACTGATTAGAAAGTACAGATAATTCCCTGACGAGGGTGGCCCTCAAGGTGTTCCTGTCTAATTTTGATGTTGCTTGCATCATTTCAAATTCCTCCAGATCCCTATCTCAATTCATACAGTAGTATTTTGGTGAAATAAAGAAGAAAATGGTAGTACCTACCTGAAGGATTCAATATCTAAATGTGTGCTTTATAATGATCATGTATTTTACATAAACACTTTAAGATTAATGACGTGTTAAATTAAAGACAATATTTTTTCATAGTTGCAATAGTGTTTCATTCTCTTAATATCTAGAATGGTTAGGTTGGTTTTACCTGAAAATAATTCTGTCTGTCCAGAAATACTAGTGATGTAAAGTAAAACTTTCCTTGTAGCAAAGTAAGAAAATAGGTGAATGACATTAGCATAGAGAAATAAAACCAGAAGAGAACAGGGGAAAAAAAAAAAAAGTGATTGCAAGAAACAGTCCTGAGACAAGGCAGGCACAAAAAAAACCAACCAACCAACCAACCAACCAAACAAAAAAAAAAACACCTAGTAAATCTAAATTCCCATAGAATGTGAATATAAATGGGCACACAGAGTTTAAAAATAAAAATGGAGTTGATCTGTAAATCACAAACTCAATATTATTTTCGATATATGAGCCCTTATAACGCAAGCTCAAGTGGCTCAGCACAGGCAGACTTTCAGGGCCCCACTAGAATGATAATTGCTGTGTTCATTTAAAACTAGTCCAACAAAGCTGAAGTCACTTGGTCTTCTGATTCTTTCATAGCACGTTAATAATTAATATTTTCAAATGATTTCCATAGCTAAACACAGAGCATAATAAAATATGCCACAGAAAGATTGCGAGAAAGCAATCAATTGTGAAGGACCAGTTCTGTGGATCTCCATGCACTAGTGATATGCTATTAAAAAAAAGAAATAAGCAAATTTCATTGTCAAGTACAATACCCACTAGGAAACTACATTATTGTACATTTGTAATTAGGAAAAGATTACAAGGAATTCTAGATACTATTTTCTTATGCTGGCATTTATGTTTCTTGTAATAGTTAGCCAAACACAATTTAGTGTCCTGTCTCAGATCACGTAGGACCTATTTTTAGTTTCCCTGGTAGATAAAGATACTTGCCAATTCAAACTCCTTAATGCCAGTCAGAAAAGACACCACATTTGGAAAAACTGCAAACACAATCTGTGCAGAAAATGGTTCACCCTATGACAGAAGGCTTGTAAACTCTTAGAAACATGTTGATGAAATACACCATTTGACATCAATAGGACTACTCATCAGTTTAAAATTAAGCATAAATTTAAGTGCTCTGCAGGATTAGGGACAGAGTTTTTAGCACCTTGGAGGACTGAGGCCTTGCTTTTAGGAATAGCTGCAGATCCGACCCATAAAAGGATAGACTGATTGTTTACTTTTGCCAGTAGCACTTGGCTGGCCTAGAAAAACTACTTATACCATTCTGTGCAGAACTGTAGGAATGTTGGAAAATGGAATTTATGATAAGCATATCAAGGCTCAAAGCATGAAAAGGGAAATTATTCAGCTCTGACATTAGCATTAGAAACATTTGCAATAAATAAAGGGCTAAAAAGTGTTCAGAGAACCTAAATCAAAACAAATAAAATAATTCAAATTAAATACACATACAGAATTTAGAGAGACAACTACTAATTTTTATGTTTTGAAAAACTACAAATTCAATATACTCTAATTCACTATTTACTTCCTTTGGGATTAGTCTTTGTTCAAAAAGAAAGTTAAAATTGTCTAATTTGTTTTGAAACATGATATGCTAGCTATTTAATGGCTATATTTACTGAATTTGGTAAATTAAATCTAATTATAATTTATAATTAGATCACTTACACTGTTAGAGCTGGATAAAGCTCCTTGTTAATAATGTGCACTAAAAAACAGACCACAGAAGCTTCCAGTTATTCCGCTTGAAAGATTCCTGGAGAAGCATTTCTCTACAGGGCAGTCAATTACAGAAATCTAAAAGCGATCTAAAGGGAATCCCAGTTAGCATGAACTTTTTTTAATCTATGGAAAAATATAAGCAAATATAGTTGAGAAACAATAAAGATTTTTCAGTTAGACACTTGGAAACCTAGACACTTGCAATGCAACACTATGCTCATTAGAGCAAATTAGACTCTATGGCCAAGATTTTAAAAAATTACTAGTAATTTGGGGTGTTCAATTTTTGGGTGCTCAATTTGACAAAACCTTGAAAGGGCCTGATTAGAGAGTGCTTAGTACTTCCCCTCTGAAAACCAAGTTGGGTACCCAAAACGGAGGCAATCAAAATCAGTGTCTGTTTTTAAAATATTGACCTATGCTAATAGGTGTCAGGTCCTGGACCAATAATGTAGTAGTTGCAGATTTACATAGGAATGGAAACACCACTCTTAGAAGGCCCCAAACAATTATGGATGCTTGTACAGCAGAAAGATGTTGAAAAACTGAATGGAATTCAGAGCCAAGAAACAAACAAATGATTAACTCTTGGGGAATTGACTTATAAAATACAATAAAAAATATAGCTCTATTCACATAGTAGTTTCTCAAGGATAGAAACATGGGGAAAGATTTAATAACCTAAATACATATAACTATGATAAATTATTAATCCAAGGAGGAATAGGAATTCTCTAGAGTCACCCAAGGAGCTATAACTACATATAATGTCATGAACAAAAAGGAACTTTCAAACTGAATATCAAAACACATTTCATAACAGAAGGTCTATTAAACTGTGGGATAAGTGCCCTAAGGGAAGAGGTGGAAGCCCCATCACTTGAGTTATTTTAAACTGGTCTGGAAAAAGCGTTCAACAGCATACTGTAGGAACAATCTACTGTAGTTGTGGATGGAAATGATGACCTAATAAGTCATTTCCATCTTTCATTGTTAAGATTCCACCATAACTTTAAAAGAATTAACTTTTAAAATTAAAATGAATAGCATCACAAACAGGGCTAGCCCACAACATTTTGGCATCTGAGGCGGGGAGCTCAAATGATGCCCCCATGCTTGGGCCAAAACTTTGAAAGGTCTCAATTCTGCCTTCTTCCTGTTCTACTCCTCTCATGGTACTGCTCTGCTACCTACCCCAATAAAGGAGAACTAACAATTTAAAATGCCTTGTTCAAAAATTTTAAGAAACACTTAACTTTCAAATGCCTGAACAGCAAATGTAACTTTTCTTGTCTGTAAACACTGGAATTTTTATCTGTTTGAATAATCAAAGTGGTGCTTTCCGTGCCTTTTTGGTTGCAAAGATTTGAACTGCTTCCTGAAGGTCCACAGTCTGGGCCAGCTCATGCTCTGTTGAGATGGTTGCAAGGCCGACAAGCCTCTCTTGTGTCATCGTGGAGCGTAGATGTGTTTTTATAACTTCAGCTTGGAGAAGCTGCGTTCACCATTGGCAACTGTTACAGGAAGTTTAGAGGTACGCACAGAGCAACAAAAGCATTTGGAAAGAGGTCATCTTATTTGTGCACATATATTCCAGAATAGCCTTTGGAGTTGATCCTGCTGAATTGTATCTTGAAAGGGCTTTCAGTTCATCACCTAAATCACTCACATCAATATCGCACATGTCATCATGTGTCAACACTGTCTCTAGCGCGCTGCATTGCTGGTGTAGGTCTTCTTCGGGTATAGTGAGGAGTTTTGGAATATCATATAACATCCCAAATAATTGCTGCATTCCTTGAGCTGTGCCTCGTAATCAAAATGTCTTCTTCTTTGGTGACTCTTGTATTCTTGAATGGGTGGGAAAATAGCTTCAGTGTGAAGTTCTTCTGTATTCTTCAGAATGTTTTGTAATCCCTCATCTGACCGGTAAGACTGTAGGTATGTCTTTGCTTTGTCCAGTTGTTCCACTGCTCCAGAAATATCAAGGTCAACACCTTGCAGTCTCTTGCTTACAACATTTATTTCAAACAGTATGTCATGCCACAACACTAAGCCACACAGAAATTTGAAGTTATGTATGTTTCTGGTAATTCTATTTCCCTCTGCCACTGTTCTCCCACGAACATAGCATTATCCTCCAAAATGGCAACTATGGCATCATCTATCTTCCCAGTTTGGTGTTTCATAGGCTTTATTGCCTCCACTCGACTTTCCCATTGTGTGGCACTCAGTGGTTTCAGTGTCAGAGAGGATGTTCCCAGATGTTGCTTCAAACTTTGCCATCAATGAGTTGATGCAGAGAAAAAAACATGAGAACTGCATGGGACAAAAAAAGCTCGAGGGTTTAACTCTCGGATCCACGTCTGCACTCCTCTGTTCTTTCCTTTCATGCTGGCACCATTATCGTAGCCCTGACCTCTCATGTCAGCTATCGCAATTCCCGTATCTTCCAGCTTTTTAAGAAGCACATTTGTCATACCAGCTCCTATAGTATCATCAATGTCAATACATTCTAGAAAATGTTCTTTGACAGTCACCATTGCAGGGACATTTTCACTAGGTTCTGTTGTTGTTACAAAACGCACCATTAAAGTCATTTGTTTCGTATGGCTGATGCCAGGTATGCAGTCCAGAATAACAGAGTAATATCTTGCTGACTTCAGAGCTGCCACAATCTTCTGTTTGACTTTTGTTGCCAGTAACTGTATGATCTCATTTTGAATTGTTTTTCCAAGGTAGTGGTGTGTATACATTTCTTGGTGGTGACTCTTCTTAGATGCTCCTGGAGTACAGCATCTAACTCAGCCATCAGCTCCACAATTTTAAGGAACTTTCCATTGTTTGGCACATACAGCTGATCTGAAGTGCCATGGAGTGCTAGTTTTGGGTAGCAAGCATTCTCACAATGGCAATGAGCCTTTTCAGAACATTTTGCCAGTCAAGAGACTCTGATGCAATCTTCTCTTGATGCTGATCATCTATGGTGGCCTTTAATCTTAGTCTCATCTCAAGCTCTTTCCATCTATGCAATGCTCTCTAGTGATTTGCTGCCTTCTCATGTCATGCCAGATTTCTAACCAGATTTTTCCAGTTCTTTGTTCCTGTAGAACCCAATGTAGCTGGAACATTAGACTGGAAGAGTTTGCAACAAAAACAGTATGCAGTGTTCTGGGTTTTTGAGTACATAAGCCATGGCCTCTCTACTTTGTCACCATTGGGGATTTCACACTAGTAATGTGTTGGATGGAAACTTCTATTTTCATTGTCTTTGGGGAACATGAAGTTTTTCACTTGCTGTGGCCCATGCAGTACAAGGAAGTCGCTCAGGCTACTGCTCAAGTGGGTTCACAGTCCTGGATCATCTAGATTTAAGGAACAAAACTCAGCAGCAGCTGTTTCTTGCGCCTCTACCACACTCTTCTCTGATCTACACTTTTCTTCAGGAATGTGCATGGTTACATCCATTTGAGATGGAGATATGGATGCTGCAGTAGCTGCCAGGTCACCTGCACTCTGACTAACTGGAAGACCAGGCATCTCTTCACCACTCACATCCTCACTGGGGCAGGAAGGCTCACCGTGAACATTTGTGTCTATGTATCTCAGGAGAGCTCCTGTCTGCTTAGATAGAAAAGCTTCTTTTGCTTGCTTTCTTTTTCTGAATGCTGCCCCAGAGGGGCATTTTCTTCTTTCACTCATGACTTCTGTTCTGTGCCAGCTATAGTGGCTCTCAACACTCAATTGAAAGGGACAAATAAGCAGGCTGGTAGCAGGGCCTGAATGAGAGAAGATATCAGTGTCTTAAGGGCCTAACTGGCTCCTACTACTTCAGTTGACTGCCTGTTGTCAAGTGGGTTCAGGGAAGCCGCAGGAAACAAGAAGCTCCCTGAGAAGCTGGTGTTAATCAGTCCAGGTTCCTGGGGGTGCTAGAGAGGTATATAAGAGGATCCTCCTCCTCTCTCTCCCTGCAGCTCCTGCTGCTTTCTGTTATTCCCTCTCACCTTTTCTCCTGCCCGCTTGTTATGTCTCTTGTGCCCTCCTTCCTCCAGCACAGCACTCCACCATCTCTGTGCATCTAGAGCAGAGAGAATACATATGCACCAGCAGCAGACACAATTTTCTACACTCTGGGTCCTTGTGGTGCCCTCCCACAGTCTGAGGCAGCCGCCTCAGTTTGCCTCATGGTAAGACCAGCCCTGATCACAGACATTAAAACTGAAATGTTGAAATGAAGTTCAAATCATAAATGACAAGAGCTATCTTGACTGTTTTATCTTCATTATTGCTGTAACAAAAGGAAGGTTACTCACCTGTAACCAGAGTTCTTCAAGATGACCTCTGAATATTCCTTCTCTTGGAATGAACCATCAGCACATCCAGAGAGTAGAAATGTGCAGAGACCACTTGAATAAAAGCCTTTCAATTTTAGCAAACCCAGGGCCGGATTAACCTTTTGTGGGCCCCGGCACCAAACCTATTTGTGGGCCCCCATGTAGTCATTGTCGACTCCGAGTGTGGGCTGGTGTGGCAGTACCATTGGTGCCATAGTATACCGGGTACTGAATCTCAGAGACATTTTTCATTTTGATCACACCTCTACATGACTATATGCATTGCCATACACAGCTCCCTCAGCCCCCAGTTTTTCTCATTGAGCTATACACCCATGTGGGTTTACCAGTGTCCACAGTGAGCAGAACTTTCATAGTGATCAGGGAAACTCCCCACAGATGTATCTCCTTCCTCATTCAGACCTTCTATAGCCATGTCTCCAGGACCACCCTATTTCACCAGTCACTGTATGTGGTCCTAGTCTCAGCTCAAAGTTCTAAAGCCAGCAGATACCTGTTCAATTTTGACAAATCCCTCCCTCAACACCCATTCTGACACTTGAGCAAGCCACTTGCAAACACCATTTCCCAAAAGTGAGGACCTTAGCCCGTGGGAATCTGAAGACACCAGCCTTTCTCCCGCTGCTCCCATCTACATGCTAGTCTACTACCTGATCACCACCACCTCTCCCCATACTTGTTTCCTTTCTACTTTGGACAGGCTCCCCAACCAGCTGGGGCTATTCTCCCGCTGCAAGCCTGACTTGCTTCCTCTTTCCCTGCTCCCCTTGACATTCCTTTCCTACTGGTGACCTCTGTTCCTTGAGGTTAACTCCAGTTTCTTTATCTGCTCTAGCTTAATGGCCCCCAGTAGTCACTGAGTCACCTGCAGCTTCTCTGGCTATAGCCATGGGGCCAATTGCCAGAGGCCAGCCTTAGACAGCTGCAGCTACTAGTCAAGGGAGGAGTGGTAATTCCAAGGCTGAGCATGCTTGAACCTTGCAACGGCGGCACTAGGGACTCAAAATCTTCAGCGCTGGCCGTAGGCAGCTGCAGACTCTACAGTTAGGCACTTCCCTCCTCTAGGCCATGGCTTTAAGTACCTGAGATGCCCCATCACCTGCAGCAGAGGCCACCAATTCCCACGCACCCCTCAGCTAGCACATAGTCATGCAGAAAGTGCAGCCTGAATGATTTTGGAGGCTGGGGTGCCAGGAGGTTCCCATCCCTGAGCAGCAGCTCTGCAACAAGCTCACATGCCCCCACTCCGCTGTGTGACCAGGACCCTGTGAAGACAGTGGAGTTACCCTGTGTATAACCAGTTCTGTCCAAATCCTCTTTAAGTGAGTGGGAGTCTTTTCATTGTCTTTAATGGGCTGCGTATAGAAGCAAAGGACCCCATTCTAGACTCTAGGAGCAAAGTGCATTCTATGCTGCACTGGTTTACTATAAAAGCCAGAGTGCCGCCCCTTGAAAAGGGCCGCCCCAAGCACATGCTTGAAACACTGGTGCCTAGAGCCGGCCCTGGTAACAGGAAGGTCTCACATTACCTAGTGAATAAGCAACACCTCTTACAGCACCTAACTTTTTCTGAGAGGCTTCCCACCCAATTACTAAATGTAAACCTGCTTCGCTTACAAGGGCTGAAAATATCAGGTAGTTTGGTTACAAAAGCAAAGCACTTCTGAATTCAGTAAGAATTTTGGATGTGCACAGAACACAGACAGGACTGGTTCCTGCATGGTTACAGAACTGCAGTAAAGTGGAACAATTTTCAGCTTGTGTGACTGGAGAATATCTGGATCCATATTATAAGACTGTCCTACATAAAAGAAGAAAAGTTGAGGTGCCTTTATTATTCTTTTGTTCAACTCTTTGTTTCTATGGGGAATTTGCCAATGCAATATTACTGTCTTCCTTTTAAGCAAACAAAACTAAAAAAAAAATAGTAATGGCTGTTGAAAATAGCAATTCCAGTCCTAGTTAGCACTGGGAAGACCCCAGCATTTGTTGCTCAATTTTATCCTACTTTTTCTACAGCAAATTACAGTGTATTAGTATATTTAATTTGGAAGAAATGAAATAAGAGTTGCCCAAATTGAGCTTGAGCACTCCTGAATTTTGAAAGTGTTCAAATCTGGAAGGCAGCTGCTAGATTCCCTTTCTGAATATTGGATAAATCTGGAAAGGAAAAGTCAATTTCTGCTTCCATGGCTCAGAAGTGGAAATCCTCCTACGTGCCTGGTATTGTATCGAAAGCTGCCCAGGTCCTCTAGTAGAGCCTCCCCTCCCTTACTTTTCATTTTAACTTCTCCTAGTGGGGTCCACATACCTCCCTTGCTAGGCTTCAGATAGAGAGGTACACTGTCCCTTCATTCCACCCAGCTCCTTCTTTGGGGGCTGCCAGGCGAGGTCACACCAGCATCCCTAATCCAGTCTGGGGAAGTCTTCTGAGGGTGATATCTTCTACTCCTTGGGCATACTTGTTCCCCATTCACACTGCCACCCTCTTCTAGCAGCCAGCCCTCCATTCACAGCAAGCTCTGGTGCATGGGGTCTCAGGTTCCCCACTCCCTCCCCCTCCCTTTCCTGTTGATAGTGTTGGGAAATGTAGTTCCTTCCCTGCTCCAGGGCAGGCTCTCTAGGCAGGGAGCTGGCCAAGGAACTACAGCTACCATGGCCCCTTGGGTTCTGAGATCCTATGTTGGATCCTGCTGCTCCGAGCAGAGGCTCCGCTTGTGCAGTGCTGCGAGAGGGGAAGAAGCGAGTATTATGACCTCCTTTCTGAGCTTGGGCCCGGCAGCGCCATGGTAAATCCGGTACTGAGCAAATCTCACCAGTGGGTTTGCTTCATGTGATTTTATAACCTGAGTTTCTTTCAATTTTAGATTAACTTGAACCGGAAAACAAAGTTCACCTCAAACTAACACCATGCAAACCCAGGCAAGTTTCACCACAGCCTGTGAAAGTCACCCATATCATCCACCCCAAAGACTTGCTCCACTAATAATCTTCTGGAACTATCTGCTTACCATTTGAGGGAGAGCTGTGGCCTGCACAACCCTCTTCCCTAGCACTATTAGGTAACGCTATCCTCCCAGTTATTTTAGGCAATGGCTGTTTAAGCCTGTATCCCAATCTTATGTGAGGGGTAGTGATATTCTCTTCCTGGTAGCTTTTGGGGAGCAGATCCCTGCCTGCCCCCAATCTAATAACAGGGCTGAGCTACTACCACCACCACTGACATACCACAGACTTCCTCACACAATAATGGAACTTCTATTTTTCATTTGTTTATAGAATCCATAAGAACGCTAGACATTTCACAGAAAACACACAGAAGACAGGTCCCTGACCCAAACAGCTTACAGTCTAAACACAGGTTACAAACTACATATCCCAAGGAAATTTCAGGGTTAACATTATTATTAATACTGGCAGTTTTACAGACCATATCCTACTTAGCTGCTACTGGTAGGTAGTACAAGCTTTTAGTACTATGCAACAGAGAGTGGTCAGAAATAAGGTCTCTAGGATAGGATTACTGTTCAAAATGAACTGGACAAACTGGAGAAATAGTCGGAAGTAAATAGGATGAAATTCAATAAGGACAAATGCAAAGTACTCCACTTAGGAAGGAACAATCAGGTGCACACATACAAAATGGGAAATGACTGCCTAGGAAGGAGTACTGCGGAAAGGGATCTGGGGGGTCAGAATGGATCACAAGCTAAATATGAGTCAACAGTGTAACGCTGTTGCAAAAAAAAGCAAACATCATTCTGGGATGTATTAGCAGGAGTATTGTAAGCAAGACACAAGAAGTAATTCTTCTGCTCTACTCTGCACTGATTAGGCCTCAACTGCTGTACTGGGCACCACATTTCAGGAAAGATGTGGACAAACTGGAGAAAGTCCAGAGAAGAGCAACAAAACTGATTAAAAGTCTAGAAAACGACATTATGAGGGAAGATTGAAAAAATTGGGTTTGTTTAGTCTGGAGAAGAGAAAATGGAGAGGGGACATGATAACAGTTTTCAAGTACATAAAAGGTGGTTAACAAGGAGGAGGGAGAAAAATTATTCTTCTTAACCTCTGAGGATAGGACTAGAAGCAATGGGCTTAAATTGCAGCAAGGGCGGTTTAGGTTGGACATTAGGAAAAACTTCCTAACTGTCAGAGTGGTTAAGGACTGGAATAAATTGCCTAGGGAGGTTGTGGAATCTCCATCATTGGGGATTTTTAAGAGCAGGTTGGACAAACACGTGTCAGGGATGATCTAGATAATACTTAGTCCCACCTTGAGTGCAGGGGACTGGACTAGATGACCTCTCGAGGTCCCTTCGAGTTCTATGATTCTATGCTGAGAGTGCAATTGGGTAAGGTGCCTATAAATGGAAGGCAGTATCCTGGATGGCAGGCCGAAACCTGGGCTTTTGCAAAGAAATGGATGTATCTATGAGGAAGTCAACTGAGGCTGGAGAAGAGAAGAGAAGAGAAGAGAAGAGAAGAGAAGAGAAGAGAAGAGAAGAGAAGAGAAGAGAAGAGAAGAGAAGGCTGGAGAGCTAGCTCAATGCCATATAAAATCTAGAACAGGAAGAAATTCCAAAGGAAAGCTTGAATGAAGAGGAGTCCAAATTACCAATGACAAACAAAACAGTAACTAAATTGGACTATATGGCTGAACTGCAAGTAAAGTGAGCATATCATCATGCTGGCTAGGAGAAAAGGTAACTAAATCACAGCTCATAGACTCATAGACTTTAAGGCCAGAAGGGACCATTATGATCATCTGGTCTGACCCCCTGCATGCTGCAGGCCACAAAACCATCCCTACCCTTCCCTTGACTCTGCTGATGAAGTCCCCAAATCCTGTGTTTTAGTGACTTCAAATGGCAGAGAACCCTCCTGCTAGCGATCCCTGCCCCATGCTGCGGAGGAAGGCGAAAAACCTCCAGGGCCTCAGCCAATCTACCCTGAAGGAAAATTCCTTCCCGACCCCAAATATGGCAATCAGCAAGACCCCGAGCATGTAGGCAAGAGTCACCAGCCTGACCCTTGTTAGCCATTATACTATTTACCTTCCATTACTCTGTATTCCTCAGCTAATATGTTTTACCATTAGACCATTCCCTCCATAAACTTATCTAACTTAATCTTAAAACCAGACAGGTCCCTCACCCCCACCGTTTCCCTCGGAAGGCCGTTCCAATATTTCACCCCTCGGACGGTCAGAAACCTTCGTCTAATTTCAAGCCTAAACTTCCCCACGGCCAGTTTATATCCATTCATTCTCGTGTCCACATTAGTACTAAGCTGGAATAATTCCTCTCCCTCCCTTGTATTTATCCCTCTGATATATTTAAAGAGAGCAATCATATCTCCCCTAAGCTACAGAAGAATCAACTGACAATTCATAGATGGCATGATAAATGTCTGTTGCAAAATGTGACTTTATTATGTAACTTGATATACAGCATCACATCTGAGACCAAGATGTAACACAAAATATTCAAGAGAATATAGGTTCATCTCTATGACCATTCAATCAGCAATTGCTGTCACTACTACTGTTTTTGCAGCTTATAGTAATTGGAAAAAATAGTCAAAAATGAAAAAGAAAAAAAGAATTAAAATGATTGAAAATTTTTAGGCTTAAGATCATGGAGACATGCAAGAATGAGTGCGACTGTATAAAACTTTTGAGTAGCACCACAAAGAATTATTATTCTAAAAAGTCTAATACCGTGTCTAAAGTCAGTGCTACAGGAGACAACATCAGTATCTGTCTACACTGCTCTGTAACTCTCTCATTTGGACGCTGCAGGCACGAACTAAAAGGTTCTTAGTTCACGTTAATGTAGTACACGTCGCACCTCCCCCATTTGGAGTTACAGCACAGCAGTTTGGTGCGCACGGCTGTTCACACCCCCATAGTCCGAACTCAGTGCAGTATAGAGAAGCCCTTAATTGAATTGGAAAAAGAACAGCTTTTGCCCATGGACAACAGTTCTTGACTCAGATCAGTAGTTTCCTTGATAAGTCACAATTAAACTGAATGAAATTGAATATTTTAAATTCTGCTGTTGTAACTGTTGTAAATTTATGGCAGAAATGTGTTAAAGTATCAGAGACAACAGTCACATTTTAGTAATCACTGCATCATGGGTATTAATGGTTTGAACTCAAGTTGCTTACACCTATACTTTTTGGTTAATAAAAGCAGTAATGATGACCACTGTTTTTCAATGCAGATTCTCACCTGCCTTGAAATGTATGTAGCCATCTCAGTTTAGTAGAGTTTTACACTCACTTTACAGGGTGTCTGACTACACAAGATGTAAGGCAGTGGAAAGAGAGGTCCACAGTGAGCACCCCTCCTCCCCACAGCCAATTTCAATGGCAAAATTTCCTGATATATGGATTTTTCTAACTTCCATATTGTATTATCACTCCTTAATAGAAAGTATCTTTTTCTACTGCTACACGAAAAAATAATTCTTTGGTCTTTATTGCAATGTCAATAACTGCTTATATAAGAGAACAGCAGTCTAAGGATAGTGAACTGAGCAACTTTTGAGATGAGAGTCATTGAGAAACCACAAAACATGGCACCACACAATGGCATATTAAAAACTCACTTTTCAGATGAGACCTACATTTTAAAGTTTGAGTGCTTTGCACACCTCTGCATCAGGTTGTTAGGCTGTCCTCTGTATTCTAGATCACTTTCTTGCAAAAGCAGTAGGCAGTACTTCCAAATGATATACTGGAAAGAAAGAACTCTCCAAACTGAGGATAGCAAGATGAGTCAATGATAATATATATATTTCTGTAGATTACCACTTTACATACACCCACATATATAATCTTCTGAGAACAAGAATTACAGGTAAGTAAATTTTTTTTAAGACATACACATTTCTGTGGATTCTCACTTTTGGAGACTAAAAAAATCCACAAAGTGTGTTTAATATAAAATATAAGCAAAAACTACAGTAAACTGTAATGTAGACAAATATAAAGCTAACTTGCCTTAAATGGTAACAGCAACTTTTATTTAGTACATGGAGGGAAAAGTCTAAGCTTTCTTCTCACTTTGGCTCTGTAAAGGTGGACACTCAACATTGGTGCTAGCTAGTAGTTGGTCAGAGGTGTCGCAGGTTATCTTCTTTCTGCTCCACCTTGTGGTGGTCTGTCTTTTCGTAACTCTGCCCTCTGGCCAGGTTACAAATTCAAGTCTGTACTTTTTGGGGGTATTAGAGAGACAAGGTGGGTGAGGTAATTTCTTTTATTGGACCAAATTTTGTTGGTGAGAGAGACAAGCTTTTGCATTTACACAGAGCTCTTCTTCAGGTGAAGAGCTCTGTGTGGCTTGAAAGCTTGTCTCTCTCACCAACAGAAGTAGGTCCAGTAAAAGATATTACCTCACCCACCTTGTCTCTCTAATATTCTGGGAGCAACACGGCTAAAACAAGACTGCATACAACCTTATGGGGTATGCATAAGAAGTTCAACAACAGGGAGCCTTCAGGATTAAGCAGGAGGCCTCAGGGGTCCTCTCTTGATTTGAGATCATGCAATTCAGGCCCTTTTATCTTTGTTCTTCTCTCCCCAAACTAGGTACCCTGCATCAGGTATAGGCCTCTGTGATCATCCATCTTCAGGTGTTGGTAGGAGAGCTTGTGCCCACCCTCCCCACCTGGCTTTGATCCAGGACCCAATTGTAAGAAGCTACATCCTGCATCCTGGTGTGCTATGCAGCTGCCTCCCTGGATCACTTCCTACCAATCCCTTCTCTTCCCACAGGCTAAAGTAAAGAACTAAACACAAAGATAAAGTCTCTAATGTTCAATGTCACAGGTTCCTTCTTTGTAGGCTTGATCAGGTCACTTTAGCCATGCCTCAGGCAGCAAGAGCTCCTGTTGGCTCCTTCAACAAAACACCTTCAAGAACAGACTTCAAAGAGAAACTGCTGAGCTACAATTCATTTGTAAACTTAACACCATCAATTTGGGCTTGAATAGGGTCTGGGAGTGGCTGGCTCACTACAAAAGCAATTTTCCCTCTCTTGGTATTGACACCTCCTCACCAATTATTGGGAGTGGACTACATCCACCCTGACTAAATTGGCCTTCAACATTGGTTCTCCACTTGTGTAACTCCCTTCTCTTCATGTGCCAATATATATTTATACCTATATCTGTAATTTTCACTTCATGCATCTGAAGAAGTGGGTTTTTTACTCACAAAAGTTTATGCCCAAATAAATCTGTTAGTTTTTAAGGTACCACCAGACTCCTTGTTGTTTTTGTGGATACAGACTAACACGGCTACAGCTCTGATAAGAGCTCCTGTGGTGCTCCTTCCCAGGAGCTCAGAGTGTAGGTCTGCTCACCTTCACTGTCTGCCTCCCAATGAGTTACTCTGTTCCCCTTTCTAAGTTCTTCCTCCACCCTGTGCAGACTTTTCAGGTGGGGTGGGGCAGGGCCACCTGGGGCCAGAGCTGCTCTTTAAACCCTTCCTTTCCAGTGTGGGGTTTGTATATCCCAATACAGGCTCCTACGGTTTTTCCATCATTGATCCTAGTGCCCTCTGCCACAAAGAGAGACCCCAAACCCTCTGATATTCTGGGTTGGTGTTTAAAAAGACAAATCTATTAGTATAAGTAAGCAAAAATTACTCTACAACCTCCTGCAGAGTTCTAAACCCAACATTAACAGAAGAGCCTTGTTTTCCCACGCTTGGTCCTACGATTTGCCACACAATTACAGAGGATGAGGATAACTCCAGAAATTTTTTTAAATTGTTATTGATTATATAGTACTATACATACACATGCGTGGTATTAGGTGGGCAATTTAAACAGAGAGAGAGAGAGAGAGATCCTAGACTCTCCACTAGTTAAGTTCAAACAACTTCTGTTGCCTTCACAAACCTATGTAACTGAGCCCCTGACTACTTATCACAAATATCTTCTCATCATATCCCCCCCAGCACCTCAACACACTCTCTCCACTTCCATCAATGATATCAAACTCCACACCTTGTTTGTCCAATCTCCCTACTACTATTTTCCATGATTTTTTTTTCTGTTCCAGTAAAAATTTTCCTAGCTTCCAACTACCAGTGGCAAAGCATGTCTCAATGTTTTATCTGGCAACCCACAACACAAAAAGATCAACTTCCAAACCTAAATGTTTCATCCTCCTTCAACCTCAATTACCCCAACTAAATTGGAAGAATAAGAAGTATGTTAACTAAAATCCTTGGTTTAAATTCTGTGTCAACCATGATACAAAAAAGACTTTTTTTCCCAATAAAAATATTTCTTACTTTTTTGGATGTGTGGGGTGATTCCTTTGGATAGGTAATGAAACATTAATTTACTTACTCTACAATTCATTTAACACTGGCAAAATTGCCATTAAAGTCAATGAACGCCTTGTTTTGCAGTATCAATGCCCTTTGTCAGCATCCTTAGTCTTATTCTAATATCAGATTCAAGATTATATTGTAAGGTAAATAGCAATTTTTAAATATTTAACTCATTAAAAAATCACAAATCATTAGAGGCAGTACTCCATATCTCTTTACTACGTAGTCTCCTCCTCCGTTTTTATATTGCATGCTATTGCAGTCACCATCCATTTTGCTCTGCATTCTCCATCAATTTTTATACTGCATCAGTATTTTTCAGTATCTTGCAAATCATAGTCATCACCAGGTTTCCTGTCAGGTTTCCTGGGAACCATTTCCTGGGTTCCTGTCAGTACCAGTTACTCTATGAACATATACACATTTCTCAAAGTTTAAGGTAAAACTATTTAGTGTAATGAATACTTTAGTAAGTGAAATAAAGTAAGGGTACTGAAAGAAACCGATCTACACAAAGTGTTGCTTAATCATAATAGAGATATTGGTTCAAGTTAAAACCATGTGTTTTACAATGAGACATGGCATGGGCATAAGAACCCACCAGCATGGATCACTTTTGCAGGATCAGGGCCACAACTAATTGTAATCAAAACAACTTTAAAATATGTGGTTTAGCTGGCAACCTGTAAAGTTGCATGTGAACTTAGTTCTGACTCACAATTTTGCGTTGGTTTCCATAGACATATAAACGATATTTCTGTGTGGAACAACTGATAACTTCCTCAAAGAAAAACTGCAAAACTGGACAAGATACAATGCATGCTCATTTCAACAGACAATGTTAACAGCAGAAGGAAACAACACAGGGAGGCAACACTTGGTGAATGTGAGTAGTCCAAAGGACTTACTCCTGTAAGTAATGATGTGTAGAACTGGGTTCTTAGATAGTTAGGTAGATATTGAAGAGTCGTGCTTGCTCCACCTCATCTCAGCCAAAAGTAATTACAGCTCTCCACAAGTAGAAGGCTAATTAAAGTTAATCTCTGCCTCCCCCGCCAACACTTCCATGATTTTCTTAGTAATGTAGGATAGAGCTAGGAGACCAGATTCTGAACTCACACCAAGGTAACACAAGATTAAATCCATTGAAGTCATTAGAGTTATACTTGTGTAAAGCTAGAGTGAGATCAGAAACAGGCCAGCATAATATATTACATCAAAAATAGGCCTAAAAAAACATTATTAAAATTGCAGAGTCAAGCACTCAAAAGTTAGAAAATGCCAGAATTAAAAAGATATCTGTGCAACATTTATTTGGTCTCCTTGTGAGTATGCAATATTGTACTGTCCTTAATTACATGATCAAAGACTGTTTTGCCCAACCAGTCCTCCCACACTTTAGCAATCAGTACCAGCCTCCTTTCCCAACATAGTCCCAGTCTCAACAGATCCCAACTCCCTGTCCCACTATTCACTCCAACTCTGTCCCAGGCTCTCTCACTTGCTTGTCTGTATTTGAATACATGTATATAAAAGGATCAGTTTTATTATGGCCCCTTGTGTTTTTGCTTATTACATGTGATGATTAGAATAATTTTATTTTTTCTCCCTTATGGAAAAAGTTGATTTTTTAAAAATGTCTATATATTTAACAAAATATTTATAGAGCTAAATGTTAGACAGTTTAGCTAACAAAGTGTAATTTAAAAGCCAACCACCCATAACTGCCCTAAGTAATTTTAAATTTTAAAGTATCAACAGTGAAACATATTTGGGTACTTATATAATATATTTTAAGTGACTGAAATAAGGAAAGGTCATAGATGTTTTCACTAACATTGAGAATACTATTTGATTAGCTTCCTTTTTAACAGTGATCAGCCTGTCAGGTTTGAAAGTGATATTTCTAGCAAATAATTATAGACCATTCATTGTAAGTCATTAGCAATCCTAGATTACCATACAGTGGTATGTAAGAAAACTATAAAAGCATCTACAGGCTTTCAAGTGGAGCCTTCAAAATTAAGAGTAGATGGTTTTGACAGAGTGGCAAGTAAAAACATATCAAACTATTGGAAATTTGTATCTGTATTAAAGGATTAAGAATCCTATAAAATGTGCTCCAATAACAAATTCTGAAAGACACATTTTAATCATGGATTATTAGTAAACCACCTGGACTGAACTATCAGAGCAGGAATTTTTGCCAATGCAATTTGTAATTAGTGTTCTCTATACTGAAAAGTGAAGGTAAATAAATGTTTTGGGAACAAAGATATAGTTTGATCTATGCAATGTGTAATTTGGATTTTTTTGGGTCATACTTACATAAATTAACTGTAATACCTGACATGAATCTGACCTGAAAATATTTTAAGCAAGCTCTAATGAGGAAATTTATTCATTTTCTAACGTACTACGGAATATATACAGTACCCAAACTTACTCATTTGAAAAGATAGCTCAGAAATTTTTTTGGACAATGTACAGTCATGGGGACTGACAATGATGCAGTGATATACATGAAATACATATTCAACAATATTTTACTAAGCAACAGCTGGATTGTGGCTGGGTCTAGCATGGTTGTGCAGGGCAGTATGGAAAGTAGGGTCCATCTGGACTGGTCTGGGTCACAGGTTGGAGTGCAAGGAGACCAGAGGTTCTTGTTGCTATGCCCACAAGCAAACCATTGGGAAAGGACAGAGCCACAACTCTGTCCATCACCCCCATTCACCAGACAACACAGTTGGTTAGGTGTGCGGGGAGGGAGGGAGGGACATAGGAAGGAAGGAATATACTGAGCCCTGTAAAGGGCTATAGCAGATTACTCCCCCCACATTCTGTGTAATAAGGTGCTATTGGAGGTGCTGTCCTTGTTCCTTGTGCAGAACTGAGCAGCCACGGAAACCGTGCAAGCGGCTTGAGGTTAGTTTCAAAAAGGTCCCAAGGGGCTGAGGAAGAGCAGAAGACAACTAAAGATATGGGTACAAGTTGAGAGTTGACCAAAAACTAAATATAAAAAGGATTCCATCCCCTAAAGACTCTCCATACAAAAGGAGCCTTTTACTGCTCATGTGAACAGGAGTTTAAACGGTCCTGAAAATACTAAGCAACAGCACCACATAAATAAAGGGTAAGGTCTGTCCTTAGAACAACCCTTTTACTTAAAAAAGATTAAATGAAAAAAAGCTTACCCGCCGTGGTTAAAAAACACCTTACACAAGAAAGGTGTTACACAAAAATATGTTTCAAAAAGACTATATGTGGTGAGGCATAGTGATCTGATTGGTAAAGATGTACCATAAGAGTAAAAACAGTATGGCAAATATTTTCTTTACCATTTGTTTTGCCTTTTTGTAAGAAAAACAATACGGAGAAGACTATACTGTGCAGTTAATACAGATGTACTTGATAGAAAACCCTGTATTTAGGTTGCCTAATATAATGGACTCTAGCTACCTTTTCGTACATTGTAAAGCTAGGAGGACTATTACAATTATCTAGTCTGACATCTTGACAGGCCATAGAACCTCTCCCAATAACTTCTGCAGCAACCATGTAACTTCTGCTTGAACTACAGCGTATATTCTAGAAAGATATCCAGCCTTGATCTTGGAAATGCTCTCTCACACCCATTTTTTGCAATAGATCTTAGATATTTGTCCGGTGGAAAACTCTCAGGCTACAGATGTGCCTTTTCTTTGCGCCATGAAATTCCATTTAGCTTTTGGTGGGATATAAACTGCTTATAATCACCTTTTCCCTTCTATACATTGCTCAGGAAAATATTAGTAGCATGCCAAAATAATTAGACAATGAACACACTAAGGACAGGTTCACTCTCCTGTGAATGCAGCAACAGCAGTCACTGTGCTGGAAACCCTTGGACATTGCCAGAGTTGCTGTTAGCACATGAGCCATGCTTGGCTGGACCCACTCCCCCACACAGATCCAGCACATGAACCTACTGGCCCATAATGCTCCCCTATTCGGGCATCATGCAGAGAAGAAATGAGCTCAACTCCTAAAGCCTTCGTTTTCAGCAGGTGGCCCCAGGAGCCCTTTTCCTCCACCCAGGGGGACCACATAGGGTTGTAGTTCCCGTTACTCTTGGGAACAGATGGGTGAGAGCGAGAGCTGGGCTACCACTCAAGATTCAGCATATGGTGCCAAATATCCATCCTCCCTCCTACGGAAGCACCACTTGGGGCAAGAGCTCCCCAGACTTCCAGAGGAGCGGGGCAGGATAGAGAAATCTGGGCTGGGCTTCCCTCCTTAGATCCAGCAATCCATCCCCCCTCTCGCCTTCTTTTTCTGCCAGTAATATAGACAGTGCTTGCTCCAATACTGAAAGTTCAGGGTTCAAACTTGCTGATGATGCATGATGGGGGGGTTGTTACACTGTCACATAAGAACTTGTTTTTATCCTTTTCCTTTAAACAAATTTCATATGCAAAACTCTTTTAAAAGAATGTTATTTAGGTTGCAAAGTCAAATATTTAAAAGATTTACAGTTGGCCCTGCAACCTTAATTTTGTCCCTTCCCTTTGTCTACAAGCATTATGATACAGCCTTTAATTGCACGATCATCTACTATGTTTTCCATAGGACTCTTGCCTCATTCAGTGCACAGGATGGACACACAACAGAGCAGAATTAAGCTGCACAGGAAACCATACATTAACATCTCCTAACTTTTAAATGCTTCAGTTTGCAACCTAAATAATGTTCTTTTAACACTTTCTTTTTAAATATAATACCGCATTGGTTGAGATTTGTCAATCAATTTAGCCTTCCTCACAACCATACTTCCACAAAATGGCACAATGAATAAGACAGAAAAAAACATTCAGTGTCTCATAAATGAACACCACAGACTAATATTCTGCTGAGTATTTGGGTCTATAGTTCCGTATGGCAGAGCTTGGGATAGAGAGGATGGTTATCTGAATATGTCTTAACCTAGTCAAGA
Source organism: Trachemys scripta elegans (assembly GCF_013100865.1). Taxonomy (NCBI): domain Eukaryota; kingdom Metazoa; phylum Chordata; order Testudines; family Emydidae; genus Trachemys; species Trachemys scripta. The sequence continues at coordinate 243,943,434 of NC_048299.1, forward strand.
CTGAAATAATGCTAGTAAATGTGGGGAAGTAACCAGATGAAATAAGATTACATTAGTCCCCATTTGATAGGAAGTGCACCTCCTGCTGTTACTTTTGTTAGGAAGTGATGCCTGATTCCCAGCTGCTCCTGGGCATCCAAGTTGCAGCTGTGGCTAATCCTCCTTTTTAAAATCTGCATTTGCTAAGGGCACACTTTTCTTTCAGATATGCATCACATTATAGTTGCTATTCTTCACCTCATGATTAAACTATTACAATGCATTATTTTATTACGCTACACCTTAGCTATCCAGAAATTTATGTTAGTGCAGAATGTGGCTGACCACTTATTAAAAGGTAATTCTCTCCATCAGCACAGTGCACTGGCTGCCAGGTGACGCTCAAGCTGTTGGTTTTGTCTTTAAAGCCCTAAACTAGTCTGTTGCACTTGCTATCTGTGAGATCTTTGCTCTCCCTCATGTGTTACAGCAGCAGTTCTGGTCAGCAGAGGCACTCCAGCCAATAACCCTCTGATCAAAAATGGCAGGTAATTTTCCATGAGGATCCTCAACACTAGAATTCATACCTCCCCCATCCATGGTCCAAGAGAACCCAAGTTTGCTGACCTTCAGGCCATGATGAAGGGCTCATGGTTTTTGATAATGGGACAGCCTGAAGAGTATGGGGAGGGGGAAATTACTGTCCTCTGGACTCCTTTGGGGGGCAGGGAAAAGTGGAAGAAAGACCTGTAGTCAATCTAGATGAGTTAGTTCTTACATCTGGATTTAACTTGTGTATTTTCTAATATTTGTGTAAGTATCTAGAAATTAATGTGTCTTTCTAAAAATAAAAAATATGAAAAATAAATAACGGGTGCTATAATATGGCAATTTCCCCATGACTCCACAGAGCCTGTGAAGCTTACCAGCGTTCTGTCCTCTGCTAGCTGCTGTTACCATGACAACAATTCTCTAAAACAGGTCAGGTAGTTTTAAACTATCCAGTATTTCCAGTTATTTTCTCTAGTAGTTTTAAATTAACCAACCTCTTTAAGATGATCAGAGGATTTTTGCCAGTAGACAACACAGGACAGCACTGTTAAGTTTCACAAGTTATGCAGAAAGAGGCCAAGTTGCTTAAGTATCTATATCTCTCTACCTCATTGACTTTCCAGCTCTTTACAAATCTCATCCGAAACCTTCTTCATTCTCTTGTCAATATCTCTTAAAATTAAATAATAAAATGGGAACAGAAAAATTATCTGTATTTTACTTTAGTAAGCACAAGTGCTATCGAGTTTGGGTGGTATGAAGGGACACGATGTACATTGAGGGCCAAATCTTGCTAACCAGTAGGACTGCTATCCTTGCATGAGGAAGGAGAGCAGGATTTGGCCCTGGGGACTCCAATCCTTCAAAGGGATTTATATTACAGTAGTGTTAGAACGGTCTGTGCACACATATTGGAAAAAACAATCCTGTCCTGGAAAGTTAACCATCACAAACTACAAGCAAAGAAATGAAAGGTTATATAATATACACATAAAGTGAGATGGGGGATGACAGGCAAATGTCTTGTTAGTTCCATGTTTTGTTTCTTTGAAGATGCTTTTCTCTCTCTCTTTATATATATATATAAAAAACTAAATAACTGTCTACCCCTCAATCTACAATAGCCATTGCCAGTCCCATCTTTCACTTGTTAGTGCCTTTTTTTTTTTTTTTTTTTTACTTCAACAGGCCGCTATGTATGGATAAGGGACCACTCACACAGACCCCTTTCCATACCTTGACCTACAGTTGTATTTTATTAGTGATCTAAAACTTTACCAGAAATAAAGAAATAGCTATGACTTTAAAAGTTTGTGGCAGGGGGAACAAACAATGAACAGGCTGATGTTTGTATATATTATAGACACAACATGGATCCAACAAGATGCATGCCTAACTTACTTTAATTGTTTTACTTGAACATACACCTCTTTCCCTCCCATCCTTAGGTAGTTGTGTGTCTTTTTTTTTTTAAACATTGTAAGATCATTAGGGCAAGTTGTCTTTCCTTGTGAGGACAGCATCTACTACATTTGTGGACTATCTTAATATAATTAACAAATAACAATCATAAAGTAGCATTTAATATTTTAATTAAAACATTAAGTTACCATTTTATAAAAGCAATAATTTAGTTGGAAAAAGTGCAATATTTTACAGAGGTGACAGCCTTGACTCCATATTTAAGGTTGAGTCTTGCACTTAAAACAGAGATCCAACCACTTTATTATGTAATGCTGATAAATTAAAAGTAATGCACATTGGAAAACATAATCCCAACTATACATATAAAATGATGGGGTCTAAATTAGCTGTTACCACTCAAGAAACAGATCTTGGAGTCATGTGGATAGTTCTCTGAAAACATCCACTCAATGTGCAGCGGCAGTCAAAAAAGCAAACAAAATGTTGGGAATCATTAAGAAAGATAGATAATAAAAGAGAAAATATCATATTGTCTCTACATAATTCCATGGTATGCCCACATCTTGAATACTGCGTACAGATGTGGTTGCTCCATCTCAAAAAAGATATATTGGAATTGGAAAGGATTCAGAAAAGGGCAACAAAAATGATTAGGGGCATGGAACAGCTTCCGTATGAGGACAGATTAATAAGACTGGGACTTTTCAGCTTGGAAAAGAGATGACTAAGGGGGGATATGATTGAGGTCTATAAAATCGTGACTGGTGTAGAGAAAGTAAATAAGGAAGTGCTCTTTACTCCTTCTCATAACACAAGAACTAGGGGTCACCAAATGAAATTAATAGGCAGCAGGTTTAAAACAAATGAAAGAAAGAGTTTCTTCACACAACACACAATTAACCTTTGGAACTCTTTGCCAAAGGATGTTGTGAAGGCCAAGACTAAAAGAGTTAAAAAAAGAACTAGATAAGTTCATGGAGGATAGGTCCATCAATGGCTATTAGCCAGGATGGGCAGGGATGGTGTCCCTAGCCTCTGTTTGCCAGAAGCTGGGCATAAGCGACAGGGAATGGATCACTTAATGATTACCTGTTCTGTTCATTCCCTCCGGGGCACCTGGCACTGGCCACTGTCAGAAGACAGGATACCGGGCTAGAAGGACCTTTGGTCTGACCCAGTATGGCCGTTCTTATGTGCTTATGTAAATTTAGCTGTTGATGTCAGACCTTTTTGTTGTTCTGAATGATGGCAGTAATGAAGTAGCACCGACTCTTCAGATTTTTCATATAGTTAAAACACAAATTTTGTGCATAGGCTACAAGTGAACACATTTTTAGATTAATGTTCAATGTTTGCTCTAATTCCTCATAACTGAAAGTTTCTTTTTCAGCCAGAAAAATGTTTTTCCATAAAGAACTGGCTTATTTTCAAAATTGCCACCATTTCCTATTGTTCTCATTGGGACTCAGGCCACAGGCAGGTCTTAGTAAAGATGGCCACCTTTTCCATTTACTTGTTCCTCACAGTGTTCTTTCTCTGCCTCCTGACAGCGTAGGGAGTCACTGTTTTCCTGAGACCAGCCTGGCTTCACTGCCGCTGGAAGCAAATGAAGGTAGTGGCCATCTTTACTGAGGGCATCCCGAAGCCTCAGTCCCATTGAGAACCATTGGAGATGGTGGCCGTTATGAAAAAAGGTCTGCTCTTTGTCAATTTGCTGAAGTAGAATTTTTTTCTTCAGTTTGTGTTGAAGGAGAAACTTTCAGTTATGAAAAATAATACCTAAAATATTGGCCTATAGTGACACCATGAGGGAAAAAAAATCAAATTTGCTTTTAAAAATCACTTTCATCTAATCTGGGACTAGAGTCACTGAGGCCTAGTCTACACAAAGGTTTTGTTTTGGTGTAACTATTTTGATTTTTTTTTAAACAAAATTGTTGTACCATTACAACCCTAACGTGAATGCAATTAGACTGCATAAAAGTGCTCACTGATAGTTAAAGCAATACAAATTTTGTGTGTCGAAAAGGCCTACATTACTGTTATGTCCTCTCAACATTAATTCCATCTTAACATTGTTTTTGTCTGGGAACAATACAGAGTATGTGTTTTTATTAAAATTATTGTATGAACATGTGCCGTAAGCTATCAGGAAGGAAGCATTTCATAAATCTAGAGCTAACATTTTCAAATCTGTGTGCCTAAATCTAGGCTTCTAAATCCACACTCAGGCACTTAAACAAAAGTGGAGTGATTTTTCTACCAAGCTGAGCACCCAGAGATCCCATAGTCAGTGGGAGGTTTGCCATTAACTTCAATGAGATTCTGTGGGACTGAGCCTTACATGCAGAGCTTGTCATTGTACTGCTCTAGTCTTAAATGATGACTTATGTAACATTATCAAATATGTTTAAAAGTTTGTAACATGTCCATGTTTCTTCTGAGTCAGGTGATCTTAATGGGGTATTCCATTTTTATGTATTTATTTATGTTTAAATAGAGATTCTACTCTGGAGTATAGTCTTGAGCAATACATAAATAGCAGGAACAATGAATACAAAATTAAAGAGCTCAAAGAATGATCTAACCCCTTATGTCCCATATAATTATCTTTTTTTGCAAGTAAAACATTTTTCATGCAGAAATATGTCTCAATCACTCCCACACTTAGCATGAAATCATAAAACGTATTCCAAGAAAAAAAGAATATATTTAGAATGATACTTTTGGGGGAAGCTACTGCCTTTTTTTTTTAACTGTGTGTATAGTACCCAGCACAATATGTCCCTGGATCCATGACTGGCAGGTATAGCCATGACCACAGTACAATTAATAATAAATAATAAATATGATAGGTAACAATCCTACACTGATGAGGAGAAGAAATAATTGACAACACAGGAGAGCTCTTTTCTTCTCTTATGTCTACAGTTCATTTAATCATAAACTGCAAATGACAGCAAAAAGAACTATGTAGACATTTTTAACCTTGTGCATTATACATTATGCAGACATCTGTACACCATTAATATCAGTAATTTCATTTTTCATACATTGTGTTGAACACTTATTCTTAATATACAACCTACTGAGTCCTTGCTGGTCTGTGGATCAAGGCATGAGACTCAAATACAACTCTCTTGAATACAGTGCTCTAACCACATGGCTACCAAACTAATCCAGGAATGTCTCCTGTTAAAATATTGGAATCCCATTTGACTAGTTCTTATGCTCCTATTTGCCTCTTGTAGAAAAATATTTCCATTTTGTTACAATGTTAAACTGAAAAGAACCAACATTTTCTTTAATGTATCACAGAATGAGGAAATCCTTTTCATAACCAAAAAGTTACATACATTTACTTAAGGCAGCTTTGCAAAATTCTACTCACCCACTCTCCTGAGGCAAGTTTTATTTTTAGGGTTTTTTTTCATTATCATTAATCATCATGGCAAAGACTAGGAGAGTGGTTTTTGTGCCTGGTCTGGTAAATTTGCATGATATTTAGTGAGACCGATTTAAAAGAACACTCTCAAAGTCGACAAACCCCAAATGTAACCTATCCCTCTCTAATAGTATTCAGTTTTTGGGTGAGATATTGTACCCAAAGGTACGGTACATTGCCTTGACATAAACAGTAATTCATGTAACATGGAAACTATGCATCTAGAGACTTCTGAGTTAAATAACTTTTTAGTGAGAGGACACAATGTCCAGAGACATGAAACCCCATGTTCTGATGTGTGAAAAAGCATCTTCTAAAACCTGTTCAGCTACAACTGTTTTTCAAAACACGTGTTATTTTTATTTATATTAATACAGACAATTGGTTACTACGGTAACAAGATGGACAACTGTAACTAGCTGTACTGCTTTATCTCACCATTCTTATTGCTTATTTATATTTGTTCTGTTTAAACTATGCATGAATTATAAACCTATTATATAACTAAGTATATGCAAACTAGTTCCAGCCTCTCCATTCCAGTTTGTTAGAAGAAAAAATGTTATCATATTGTCTGTACATTTAAACTCTTCATCATGAAACAGTTTCACGACTGATAGATTAATACAAGAGTTGTGCAAAAGTGATGGAAAAATTTCATGACACTTTTTGTCCTTTCATTATGGATCATTTTGTGACTCAGAAATGTTGTTTTTTTAATTAAATTTTCGTCATGCTGATCTTTTTACATTGAAATATTTGACATCACAAAAATGAGCCAGGACGAGAAGACTCCACATACATCAACAAAAAACAGTATTACGTTATTAACTGCATAACACAAAATTGCAGAAACTTGGTTGCAATTTTCAGAAGGAGATTTGTGTTTGGAACAAATAATTAATCATTAATTGTTGGCATGAGTGAAATTTTAAAAGGCACCTAAGTTACTAAAGCACTTCTAAAAATCTCACCTGATATTCATAAAAGGAGAACTGAACATAACAGTGCCTTTCTATTTAGCTCAAGAAATTGAATCAACAATAGCTTAAAGAACTGGTAACTAAAAATCTTTATCAATATTCATTTATATATAAAAATGCAAAAGACCATTCTAGCTTTGTAAGGCCCCTTTCTTGCTTCCCCATCTTATAAAACTCCCAGAGAGTGGGCCCACAATGTGAAGCTGATGACTGGTAGCACTGTCTGATGGACATTAATGATGTAGACATTAAGATTACAGAAAAGCAATTATCCTATCTATTTAAATTTCATGAATTATTAATTATTCCTTCCCCCTTCTCTCTACAGTATCTTTTAGTTAAACATCTTAAACCTTGATACAATGATAGAAATCACTGCATCTGATTTTCAGTCATTCCATCCTGCTCTTGGGGCAGGGATGGAACTGGGGAGCAAAGGTAAATTTAAGCCACCCTTATGCCAGTTCTACCCCAGCTGGGTTGACACTCTGCTTAGGTAATTTACACCCCCCTTCAAAGTCCCTTTATGTTTAAGACATAAAAAGGCCATAGTGTAGCTGAATCAGGTTTATTAGCCCTGCATTTGACTGGCAGAACTTAAATCAGCAAGCCCTAATTAACTTTATTTAAGGTTGGCCAATTCACTTGGAAACTAATCTCTGCCCCCAAATTTTTAATTTATGTTACATATTGGTGTATTTCCACCATTGGTTGTATGAACAATGATTGTACGATCAATCTAATAAATTAATGTCATGTCACAGGAACCATCTTCCTTCCTTCCATACAAGAAGCTACTGTACTAATCCTCTATAAAAAGAAGTACAACAGTCAAGGAGTTCAGCTTCTAAGATATACACAAGGCTCACAAAATATGTGCCGGGTGTGGAGGTGCACCCACTATAAGTACATGTGTGCAGACTGTATTATCTCTGCTCTCTTTGCCGACTTATGAACTGAGATTGATGAGAATTCTGCATGAAGACCAGATTGCCAATATCAACAATCCCCCATCTGGTTCACAAGAACAGACCCTGTACAGCATGGTATGCAACCCTTGTTTGTTTCATATGCCTGCTCACTATCTAAACAAATCCAGCAACTTGAATTTCTTACTTGTTCAATTAAGAAAAAGCTAGCCAAGCTAGCTTCCTGCAAGCATCTGGAAATGAATTTCAGTAATAAGACTCAAAGAAGAGCTCTGTGTAGTTCGAAAGCTTGTCTCTCACAAACAGAAATTGGTTCAGTAATACCTCACCCACCTTGTCTCTCACAAAAATCATGCAGTTTCAAATAAAGCAAAACTAATATATTTTAATACTTCAGAGTGCTCAGAAAAGGGCATGAAATGGCTCAACCAAAGATTATTACATGAAAAAATTTCCCCACCATATATAGAGAATATTCCAAGCACAAAGTCAACAGCTGCTCAAATAAATCAGGGTAAAATCAGTCAAGGCTAAGAATGGAAACAAGGGGGCTCTCCAATGAAGCTAACTTAGCAGAGCAAGGTTGTTGGTTTTTTTAATTATATAATTTTAATATATATAATTTATGGGAGTTTAAATTAAATTTTATATGTTCTGTAGTCATGTAATGGTATTTTACTATTATCTAATCAATTGTCACATTATACATGTGTAAATGTTAAATAAAGTACTTGGTGTCTGCACTATTATTTTATAACAATTATATTCCTAATGTATTTGTTTTGCATGGACCCCATGGAACTATTCTGCCTAGGGTACCAGATGGCTTTTTAAATTTTTGTTACTTTTCCAGAATCTTTATGTCACCCAAAATGTATCTAATATATGACACTGTAGTTGCTGCAAAACATGATCTACACGTTCTCTGTTTAATGCTAAACAATCTGCATACCATTCCTGTTTGGAAATAATTATATCAAAGACAGAATTCACTACACTCATGTCGCTGTAATAAACAGATTTGCCTTTTATATTTTTCATTAGTTATCCTACATGGAAAAAAAAGTTTTCCTCAATTTTTAAATGCTGCTAAAATAATTGATTTACTCAGTGAAATGAGACTTCATAACTCTTGCTAAATTAGATTACGTTGGTAGTGCCAATGCCTAAGTGATTAGTAATTAGAATAATTTACCATTTTGTTATGCTTAGTGTAGAACTATTTATTGAGTTTGCATCCCACAATAATACAGATTACCTAAGGAAAGAGGTTTTCATGTACAATTTCATAGTAAAAAAGTCAAAAGGTGGGGAGAGGACTAATTAACAAAATATATACAGCAAATTACAATCTAGTGAATTGAGATTTGCAGGTTATTCCTCACACCTGTGATACAGGTGCCAAAGAAATCTGTGAATATGTTCTTTTGCGAAGGAAATCATGAACAGTTCCCTTTATTTGTTTTTGAAAAATAATTCCTTAATTGCTCAGATAAAAAATTGACAGTCAACACCATCATACAAAGTAATGGATGACTCTCAAACCTAGAATGCAGAAAGAACAACAAATAAAGTGAAGAGATCTGCTTAAAGAATACTATGTGTCATTTTATTGCCAACTCAAAATAACGGATTGCCTCCAGCATTTAAGCTATCTAATCGAAACCATTTCTCATGTAGAACAAAACCAAGATAGAAAAAGAATTTGCCCATAGAAAGACATGATAGCTATAAAAACCAACTACATTCAAAAAGGCTTGGCTATTTAAACAGTTCAAATTAAATAAAACACAATTTGGGCTAATCTGGTTCTCTATTCCAAATTTCAGAGAACCAAGCTACTAGTTTATGAACCTGGGGAGGAAGGAGTGAGCCCTAATAAAACCTTTCTTAGCTTGGTCAATTAAATGGCTAAGCCTTGTCTATAATATCACATCTGTATACAGTATAGTTTAAATATTTTTTTAATAATTTAAGGTCACATTCTACCACCCTTACTCACATCAAGTAGTAACCACTGACACGTCTACTCGCAAAGTAAGAAACTACACCTCTACCCCGATATAACGCGACCCGCATAACATGAATTCAGGTATAACGCGGTTAAGCAGCGCTCCGGGACGGGGGGAGGGATGAGGGGCTGTGCGCTCCGGCGGATCAAAGCAAGTCCAATATAACGCGGTTTCACCTACAATGTGGTAAGAATTTTATAATGCGACTCGATATAACACAAATTCAGATAGAACGTGGTTAAGCAGCGCTCCGGGGGGGAGGGGGCGGGTGTGCTCCGGCAGAGCAAAGCAAGTCCAATATAACGCGGTTTCACCTATAATGTGGTAAGATTTTTTGGCTCCCAAGGACAGCGTTATATCGGGGTAGAGGTGTACTTAACCTAAATCAGGTAGGCAGAATTGGGGCTTAAATAATTATTTATACCGTGCCATCAAACAGACAAAAGAATGTGCCTAAATGAAGAGTTTCCAATCTAAGTAATGGATGAAAGAGAAATCCCCAATGATTCCTGAATGCAAGTTTTAAGCAAGTTCAAAGCCTACCAATGCCATCAATCATTCTAATAAAATAAAATTAATAGAATTGCAATTTGTATTTCTCACATATACCAAATACTTTTATGTCTGTATTCTATATTTTCAGAAAATTGTTTCTTAAATGCACAAAAAATAAAGCAAAAATTGGTTTTATATTAACATTACTCTCTTTTTGAGTTAGTCCTGAAGCCTAAAGTGAAATTTGAGATGCATTAAAACACAAACCCCTACATGCCATTAAGTAACATCTATATGCCAGAAGCAGTTTAAAGGAGTATGTTTAGCTATGTAAATTTAAAGCACATTCAAAAATCAACCACAAGAAGGGAAGGTTATGTGCATTGAATAAGTGATATTGGTGCTTTCAGTACAATTTAGTTAATAGTTAATATATGGTTTTATTTTTTCCACAAAATGTAAAAACTAAAGATTCTCTGTAAAAATGCAATTTTCCTGTTTTTCCACAGCAAACAGATTTCTAGGATCCCTGCTCATCAGCACTGCTTTGAGACATCCAGTCTCCCAATAAGTGATAATTTAAGAAGGGGCATTATCAATATATATTACATTTTAAAAAACTACATTAAAATAACATGATGGTTCTAAAGTCAAACAAGTGTGTCAGTGCTGCCAAATCCCTCAGTGCTAAGTGCATTCTAAGATGTGTGATACTTGGAAGGTCTGCTGTTCTGCCTTTTCCAAGCTGCTACAAAGCATAGTTCCTTCTAACTATGCATGTTCAGCATAGAGAGACTCTGCATTTCATATGGGCCAGGCTGGCTGTAGAGACAGAGTGTGGAGAAGCAGGAAGACCTTGCAGGGAGACAGCTTACTCCTTGCCATGCTGAAGATCCAAGAAGCAAACCAAAGGTAGGGGTGAAAGACAGGAAGGGAAAAATCTGAAAGACCCCACTAAAAATGGTGCAGCCTGTATCCTGCTGTGCATGGAATCCATGATTAATCTGACATCATTTATGATTAACCACTGGTATATGTAAAAAGATTTAGTATCTTAGACCCCAGACCAGCAAAGCAGTAAGCATGTGCTTAACTTTAATGGGACTATTCATAGAATCATAGGATTAGAAGGCATTGCAAGGGTCATCTAGTCTAACCTCCTGCCAAGATGCAGGATTTCTCATGTCTATTCATGTGCTAACAGTGTTTTTAAACATTTTATTTACTTAAGTCCCTGCTGTACTGGCACCTAAGTAAATAAAATGTTTAAAAATTTGTATTGGTTATTCATTTATCTACGGTTCATTGTCATAAAAGACACATATTCCTGGGTTTCAGCCTTTGGCATGAGATTTAGAAACAGATTAGCAAAGTAAAAGAATCTGGAACCCTTAGACGAGTAACAGATATGGAATGTCACAGCCTTCTTTTTCAACAGAGGAATATAAAACTGATATGCCATTTCCCAAGGGAAGTTGGATTAGTGAGTGTTTATCTATTATAATTAATGCCTTCAGTAGGCAGAATTACAAGTAAATAATTTCAGATTTTTTCTACTGACGCAAGTAGATTATTAAAAAGAACATAGTCCCAGCGGCTACAAAGCTCAAGCAAGGCCTTCTTGAAAACAGATGTGGTAAAATCCTTATTCATGCTCAAGAGCATCTTACTCCTCAAGTGTAGACTACAATGGACCACTTGTGGAGGAAAGTGCTATTCAACATGAGTAAAGGGTAGAAGAATCAGGTCCATTGAAATTACCCACAATGGGCCCAATCCAGCACAATTTATTCTGCCAAAACTCCCATTGACTTCAATGGGAGCTTTGTCTGGGCAAATAATGTAGCATTACACAAATAACCAGAAATAGAAACAATCAAATCAGGAAATTCAGAAAGACACCATGACCAGGAGACACAAGGTAACAGAGGTAAGTCTCAATTTTCCGTCTAGCATTAATGGATAGAGAATACACAGATCAGTCCAGTATTCTCAAGTCAGATGACTGCAGGTAAAAATTTAATGAAAAAACAAAACATGAACTTTTGCCTTCAAAAGAGAAAAATCATTATTGAAATATTTTTTTTAAAGCTTAAATTCAGCAGGAAATGATGGCTTTTCATTCACCTGGAAAGTTTCCTACTTGCCAGTGGCAAGTGCATTTCTGAAACCATATCTACAGACATCCATATCTACAACCATACACATATCATCCTTAAAATTTTTCCAATTGTCTTAGATAACTAAATAACTTTACCCCAGTTTTTGAAATGTTTTATGTATTCATTATAGTAAAGTTAGGTAATTCTGCCGGTATTTGAGTTAACCTTATCTGTTTACAGCATCTAAAGCCAAATTAACAGGTTTCTAAGGGTGACTATTGAGTCTGCGTTATATAATTTTTGTTGTTTCAAAACAAATAATTTTATTTTAATATACTTCTATCCTGAATTTGCAGGTACTAAGAAGAAAAGGTTACTCACTTGGTGCAGTAACTGGAGTTCTTTGAGATGCGTGTCCCTGTGGGTGCTCCGCTTTAGGTGTGTATGTGCCACTGCACCTTTTTTGGAGACATTTGATAGCAGTGCCCTTTCTGCCTGGACATGCGCCCTACACATCCTCATGCCTCATACTGAGGCTATATAAGGCTGTGCAGGCAAACTGCCCTCACTTCCTTCTCTACCGCAAAGCTCACAGAGGCAGCTCCGAAGCAGAGGGGAGGAAGGCGGGTAGTGGAGCATCCACAAGGACACCCATCTCGAAAAACTCTAGTTACTGCACAAGGTGAGTCAGAGCTGTAACTAAGCATTTTAGCACCCCGGGCAAGGAATCATATTGGTGCCCCTTCGAGGCAACATGTGGGGGGTCACAAGGTCACTTGCTACCCCGATTTCTGCCTCCTATTTAGCACAGAGATTTTCAAACTGTGGGGTGCACCTCCCTAGGGGGATGCATCCCACAGTTTGAAAACCGTTGCCTCCTGCCAGGAGCCAGCAGAGCCGAAGCTGGTTGGAGCCTCCTTGCCCACTCAGGCCTCTGGCTCTCCATGCTGTGGGAGCTGGGCACTGGCTGGCTGCCTGGCAGACCTCCCTGCCCTGCTCCCCAAGCCAGGCTGCCTCTGCACAGCCGGGTGCTTCCCAGGGCAGGTGGCACAGCTCTGAGCTACATCCCTGACACGCTCTTACCTCTGCTCTGAAAGCCCTTGGTGCCAGCAGGCAATACCACTTGGAGCTGGCCCCTGCCCTGTAGAGATGCATAGCTCCCGAATCGCCAGTCCACAGGCGCAGCAAACTGCTCCCATGGCTACGAGGCAGGAGTGACCTTCAATCCAGCGTTTGTGTTTGGGAAACTTATTTGGCTGATTTGATTGTACCCTCGCAGCTGGTGTTCACGCGCTCAAGAGATGGGTTCGTTATCTTATGTGCATGTATACTGCCTGGCTTTTCTATGCGCAGGATTTGTACCAATGAGAAGCGTTGTAAGCAGGGAAGTGTAAAGAATAAAAGCCCCAGGAAAAGTTCCTGGAGGTAGAGGGGCTTTTCGGCTACCACAGACCTGGTGTTCTGTTTCCTTTCCTGTGTCGTCACCACACTGCCCATAAAGCCTGGCTGCCTTGAGATGCTCCCCAAGGTGCTCCCTGGACTACTCATTCTCTTTGGGCACCTGCCTCTCAGCAGCCTGGTCACAGTCCGCTCACCGCCCGGGGACCTGACACTGCAGCTGGGTCACTCTTCCCACTCTCCCTGCCCGCTGAGCGGAACTGCCCCTTGCTCCCCTCGGCTGCACTGACCCAGTCCCAGCCCCATGGCTGCCAGGCTCATGGTCACACAGCCTGACTTCTGAGCTCGGCCATGCGAGCCCGGTGCCTAGGTGCTGAGGGTAAGAAGCTGCTGGCAGGGCGAACTTGCTCCCACCATCTCCAGAAACCAAGGTCGTGAGAACACAGCAACCCCTAGGGTTACCATATTTCAAGTTCCACATAGAGGACACTGCAAGGGGGAGGAGTTGAAGAAGCTGGAGGGGACATTTTGGGGGAGCTGGAAGGTATATCTGCGGGATGCTGGAGGGGATATCTTGGGGGGGGGCGCTGGAGGTGGGCTGCAAGTGCTGGGGTGGGGGGCTGAGCTGACTTAACGGGGGAGCCCCACCTGCTGGTGTTGAGGGGACGCTGCATGAGGGGGTCCTGCTTTCCCCCTATTCCCTATACCCTTATTTTCCCCATCTCCCTTCCCCACTGCCCCCTGCCCTATCCCCTCTCCGACACTTCCACACCCGCCTGCTCCATTCCTTTATCCCCTTCTCTTCCCCTTGCCCTATCCCATGCCTCTTCCTCCACCTCATCCCCCTTTTTCTATATTCCCCACACACACTGCGGGCACTCACCGTTACACAGAAAATAGGATGAGGGCCATATAGGGCACCCAGCACACGTAGCAGAGGAAGACGACTGGCACTAGGACCCAGGAGGCGGCATCCAGCTTTAGAGGCAGGAGAAGCAGCTCCCGATTCTCCCCTCTGCTCCCTGCCCAGACCTCTACTTGCCGGGGGGTGGGGGAGGCGAGGGGAAGAGCGACAACACCCTCCCCCCCAACTACACCCATGGACTCCGGCTGATGCGGCTGGGCCCAATCCTGCAGGGGTGAGGGGCTGACACCGCTTGGCCTGATCCTGCACTGCCCCATTTTTGCACCCCTGCTGGCTCTGCGCCCTGGGTGGACTGCTCCTCTTTCCCCGCCCTAGTTATGGCCCTGAGGTGCATAACCTCTCCTTCTTTGAGTAGTGTCCCTGGGGGTGCTCCACATTAGGTGATTCCCTAGCAGTAACCCTTTAAGGAGGTGAGAGTTTCAGAAAAGAGTCCATTACTGAAGAAGGAACTGGTTGCCTCCTGCCGCATCTAATCTTGCAGCGTGAATTAGGGCTTACTGGTAGGAAAACATATGCATCAAGGACCATGTTGCAGCTCTGCAGATTTCACTAACCAGAATGTCTTTGAGTAGAGCTACAGACATAGACTGTGATCTTGTCAAGTGTGCAGCCACTCTTATGGGAGGTGTAACCTCAGCTAAACCATAGCAGGCAATAATAAATCCAGAGATTCATTTAGAAAGTCTCTCAGTAGAGACAGGCACTCCCTTAGACCTATTTTCAACAGAAACAAAGGAATCTAGGAGTCTTCCTGAATGGCCTAGTCCTTTCCAAGTAAAAGGCTAACACCCTCTTAACATCTAGTGTAGTATTAAACACAGACTCTTGTGTAGACTGATGAAGCTTAGTAAAAAACTCTGAAGGTGAATGATTTGGCTACAATTCAGAGGACACCTTAGGTAAGAACTTTGGATGAGGTCATAAAGATACCTTCTCCTTGGAGATCAAAGTAAAGGAAGGGTCTGCCATTAGAGCCCCCATATCCCCAACCCTTTGAGTAGAGTTGATGGCTACCAAGAAGGCCGTTTTCATAGACAGATGTAACAGTAAGCATGTAGCTAATGGCTCAAAGGGTTGTCTCATGAGACAGTTAAGAACCAGGTTGAGATCCCAAAGTGGTGTAGCGGCTCTAGTCTATGGACAAAGATTGGTAAGTCCTTTTAGGAATCTCACTGTGGTTGGATAAGCCAAGAAATCTTCCACTGACACATGGAAAGCTGTTATTGAAATGAACCTTGGGATGGAACACATAGAAAGGCCTGAATTTTTCAATTCCAAGAGGTAATCCAAAATTGAGGAAAGAGATGACTGGATAGAAGAAAGATGGCACTGGTTACACCAAATATTACATCATCTCCATTTCTGAAGTAAGTATGTCTAGTAGATTCCTTTTTGCTATCTAACAGTATCTTTTGTACTTCCGATACACATGTGGTCTCTAGTCCCAAGAACCATTGAGGAATCAAGTTTGTAGTTGCATTACATTCAGATTGAGGTGAAGCATCTGATTCATATCCTGAGATGACAATAAAGGTTTAATTGGGAGCAGCCACGGAGACAAAGAGGTGAGTTTGATGAGGTAAGGAAAGCAAACTTTGGCTTGGTCCTGCCTGTTCTTGATAAGGACCTTTGGCTTGGTCCTGCCTGTTCTTGATAAGGACCTTTGAGAGCAATGGAGTTGGAGGTTATGCATAGAAGAGACCCTTTGTCCATGTAACAAGGAAAACATCTCCTAGAGATTGGGGATCAAGGCCTCCTCTGGAACAGAATTTCCTGCACTTTGTGTTGGCTGCCACGGCAAAAGGATCAACGTGTGGAAATCCCCAAGCTAGGAATATTTTATTGAGGACTCAAGAGTCAACTCCCATTCATAATTCAGGGAGAAAAAGTCTGCTCAGGTTGTCTGCCATGTTGTTTTGTATACCCAGGAGATAAGAAGCCAAGATGAGTACCCAATTAGCTATGCACCCATTCTGAAGCTTTATCACTTTAGTGCAGAATGAGAGAAAATGTGCTCCACCCTGACAATTGATATAGTACATGCACACTATGTTGTCTGTCATGAGCTCAATGGACTTGTTTTTGAGTAGGAGAAGAAAGTGGAGGCAAGCATTTCTGACCACACTTAATTCCAACAGATTGATGGGCAAGTGTTGTTCCTGTTGCGACCATTTGCCTTGAGGACCCAAATGTGCTTCCGACCCCAAGAGGGAAGCGTCAATATTAATATGACTGTAGGAGAGTTCTGGCTGAACAGGATTCCTGCACAAACTTTGAATAGATTAATAGACCAAGGGAGTGACTGTAGGACCTGACTGCATACAGATACCTGTTTACTGGCTACATAAAACAGCCCTGAGCCACACCTGGAGATATCAAAGAGGCAACCTAGTGTTTTGTGTCCCAGCAGTTGCAGACATGTCCTTGCTGGAACTTGAGGGCTGAACTGCACTCTTTGTTTGAGGTTCTCTACAGCAATGAATCTCCCAAGAGAGAGATAAGCGCTCCCTGATATCAAATCCATTAGCCCTCGTATAAAGAGAATTCACTGTATAGGGGGTCAAGATTGATTTCTCAAGATTTAACTGCAGGGCTAGACTTTGGAATAGTGCAGTTGTTGTTTGAACTGCCAACCATACCTCCTGATATGACGGACCCTTGAGGAGACAATCTTCAAGATAGGGAAAGACAGTTATTCCTCAATGACAGAGGCAGGCAGCTACAACCGCCAATATTTTTGAGGACACCCTTGGACAGATGAAAGGCCAAAGAGTAGGACCTGGTACTTGTAACAATTGTGATTGAAAATGAAACAAAGAAATCTTATGAAAAGGATGAATCCACTACGTGGAAGTAGCAATCTTTGACGCTGCGTGCCGCAAACCAGTCCTCTAATTCCAGGGAGGGAATTATAGCTGCTAGCAACACCATCCTGAATTTCTGATGTCTGACATGCTTGTTCAATTGTTTGAGATCTAGTATTGGTCTCTTGCCCCCATTTTTCTTGGGTATCAGAAAATATCCAGAACAGAACCATTGTCCCCTGTGTTGAAGTGGGACTGGCTCTATGGTACTAGGCTTAGGAATGATGAGATCTCCAGTGTCAGCAATTGCTCATGAGAGGAGTCCCTGAGAGGAATGGGTAAGAGGGTTGGAAGGGCAGGGTGGAGGTAAATTGGATAGTATAACCTGAAGTAATGGCCTCTAATACCCATTTATCTGATGTTACCATGCTTGATGAAATAGAGAGAGGCAGTATCCAAATTGAGGAAGGAGGATTGTGTCAGACAGCTGATAAAACCTGGTCATTGGGTGATCTGGACTCTTGACCAAACTATCAAAACTGGTGTGAGGAGGATGCTAAAGGCTGGGATGAAGCAGTCAAGGTAGCTGCAGGCTCTTTGTTTAAAAACCTCAACTTCTTAGCCGGTGGCCTACGGAAAGTGGAAAACTGAGCAGCGGGGGATCTTTGTGCTGATTGAGAACTGCTAAACTTCCTTTTATTTTCAGGCATGTGTATCCCACAAGACCCTAGATCCTTTAGAGTATGAAGCAAGTAATCCGTGGAATCTGTGAAAAGCTTCTGGCCATCAAAAGGTAAATCTTCCACAGTCAATTGTACCTCCTGTGGAAACTCAGACAACTGAAGCCAGGAAGCTTCCTCACCACTAGTGCAGCGTAAACAGACTTGTCTGCAGTGTCTGCAAATCAAGAGAAGCCTGCAGTGAAATTTTTGCAAAAAGCTGACCCTCCTTTATTATGGCGCTGAACTGTTCTCAATGATCCTGTGGTAAATGGTCAATAAAAGTATTAAACTTCTCATAGTTCAGTTAGTCATAATTTGACATCAGTGCCTGGTGGTTAGCTATTCTGAATGGAAGTGTTGCTGATGAATAGCTGTTACGACCAAACAAGTTTTGTCTGTCCGCATTCATTGACTGCATCCACAACCACAAAATTTGATGCTGGATGAGAAAAAAACCCTCAGAATTCCTGGCCGGAACATACTATTTATCAAACCTCTTGCATGTGGCAGGGTTGGGGGAGGTTGCTGGAGTTTGCCAGATGGACTCCATCATTAGTATTCTATACTTAATTTCCCTGTTTTTACTGGATCTTCCCTTAAAAGAAGAAGAAATTTTACACTTGCTAAGAACGTGAGAGTGTCCCAAGCAACAAATGCAGTGGGAGTGCTAGTCACTAGCAGGCATCTTTTACATCCTGGGGAGCCCAGCATTCCTGACAGAAGAAAATGTTGTTCAAGCCCCTCAGTAGGGGAAAAAGAAAAACAAAAATGTGTGTGTATATTTTAAGAAAATGGGAACAAATGTTCCAACTATATGGTACTAAACCTACTACTACTAAGAACTAACTATAAAGCTAAAAGACTAATAAAGCGGGGGAAAGGTACACAGTGACCAGGCACATGCTAGACTCCATCACTGGCCAAAGGTGGTTGAGAAGAAACTGATGGCAGCTCACCAGCACAGACTTATATAGCCTTTGTACCGGGCACGAGGATGTGTAGGATGCATGTGTAGGCAAAACAGTGACTGCTACCAAAAATCTCCAGTCAAAGTCGCAGGGGCACGTGTGTGCCTAAAGTGAAACACCCATAGGGACACTACTCGAAGAAGAAAGGTTGATATTTTTTGGTTAGTATTTGGAAAACTAGCAAATAAAATAGACTAGGAAATTGACTATTTAGCAGTACAACACAAAGAAAATATACCTTCTGGATTGAAGAACTTATGCCCCAATTCTGCACATGCATAAACCAATTGAATGCTTGCAGGAATAAGTGGTAATCCCAATATCTTATTTCTCTGAATGCAAAAATAATCCACCCCATTTCATTTATTTAAAAACTCTTGTATAAGCAAAATATCTTAAATATTTCCTTTAGTATTAACTTTGTTTAAAACTAAAATATGCATCTGACTTTTTCTTTTTTTAATTAATTGCAAAGTTTGACTGGCACATCTTCCCTTCTACACTGCATTAACAAAAGCCAGATGCACTAATAAACTTGATATTACTTTTCCCTCTCCAGACATCTGAATATGGTCTGTTACCCTCCATTATTGTGGCACTTTTTGTTCTGCCCTTCTGGCTAAAGACTAAAGTATTTGTTGGCTGCCACCATTGGCACATTATGTATTTGCCTCGGGGAGTGTGGTAGAACATAGTACAATCCTCCTCCCTTTTACAGAACCATCGTATCATCTTCCATATGAGACTGGCCACTACCATCTGACATAGTGCTAGCTCTTCCACCTGGTATCACAGAGCACTAGTACCATATGTTAGCATTAGAGTGGGTCTGGAGCAGCGTCCTTACTTTAGAATTAAAGTGTTAACCTTCGATCCCTAGACAAACATAGCAGTCACTATTGCCTGTATTCACTTTTAGAATCTCTATCTTGGTCCCATTAAGTATAATTCCACTTGAGATAGAATAGAGTTCTTTAGTAATAAAAGTTCTCCATTATTTATCTTTTTCATTAATGATTTAAAAGACTGTATGTCAGTAATCTAAAAAATTAATGTTGATTTCATAAAAGTAGGAAATTTATTATGCATGCTTCCCAGAGATTTATCCTTTTGGAAAGTCTCTTGCAGACCTCTCAGCAATAGTGGCAATAATTTTTTCCAAAGCATTCTAATTAAAAAATAAAACAAAAACATTTCTGACTGCTTAAAAACTAACTGAAGTATTTTGAAAACAAATAAATACATAACAATTCTCCTAATGGTTAAAACCAATGGTCCATCTAATCCAGTATCTTGTCTCTGACAGCAGCCAGTACCAGATGCTTCCGAGAAAGAAACCATAGTGAACAATTACGGAATAACCTGCCCACAGAAGATTCTTGCCTGTCAGTAACTGGTTGGCTTATGTCTTGAATCATGAAGGTTTTTGTCCCATCCCAAATTAAAACATTAATCCTAAATAAAGTAACTTATACTTTTATTCTTGTTATCCATATAAAGGTCTAATCCTTTTTTAATCTTCTTAGCCTCAATAATGTATTTTGCAACAACTGCCACAAATTAATATTGTTATAGTTATGTTGGTCCTAGGATATGAGAGAGACAAGATGGGTGAAGTAATATGCCCCAGACCTGAAGGGCTCTGTGGAGCTCAAAAGCCTTGTCTCTTTCACCCACTGCTGTTGGTCCACTAAAATATATTGGACCCATCTTGTCTCTCACAAATTAATATTGTGTAAAAACATATTCAAGTTTTAGTAGGTTTTAAAAACAGCATCACCACTTCAGGTAACTTTTAAAATGTTGTTTGTAATTTTTTGTGCTACTGGTTCATTCTATTAATCATCTGAGATCTCAAATAATTTTGAATATTTATTTATTTATTTATTTTAAAAATCATTTCAGTTGAATTTTAAAAAAGCTAAAGCACTGAAGAGGTTCAGCAACAATAAGTCACTACACAATTTCTCGCTAAAGATTATAAATTATTTAGGCCTTGATCTTGCAAATACTTACACATAGCAAACAACTTGATACATGTGAGTAGTCTCACTGAGTTCAATGGTACTATTGCTAAGCTAGTGAGGAGGGCTTTAAACTAGGTTCGCCGGGTGATGGTGACCTAAGCCCGGAGGTAAGTGGGGACGTGGGATACTGGGAGGAAACACAAGGAGGAGGGTGCAACAAGGGAATCCTCCTTGGCTCATACTGAGAAAGCAGGGCAATCGGCTAGTTATCTTAGGTGCCTGCAAATGAACGCAAGAAGCCTGGGAAACAAGCAGGAAGAATTGGAAGTCGGTAGGGTAACTCACATGACTGGTGCACTGTCATGGATGAGTATAAACTGTTCAGAAAGGACAGGCAGGGGAGAAAAGGTGGAGGAGTTGCACTGTATATAAGGGAGCAGTATGATTTCTCAGAGCTACAATATGAAACTGGAGAAAAGCCCATTGAGATCTTTGAGTTAAGTTTAGAGGCGAGAGCAACAAGGGTGATGTGGTGGGCACCTGCTATAGACCACTAGGCCAGGAGGATGAGGTAGATGAGGCTTTCTTCGGACAACTAACAGAAGTTTCCAGATCACAGGCCCTGGTTCTCATGGGGGACTTCAATCACCCTGACATCTTCTGGGAGAGCAATACAGCAGTGCACACACAATCCAGGAAGTTTTTGGAGTGTGTTGGGGACAACTTCCTGGTGCAAGTGCTGGAGGAACCAACTAGGGGCCATGCTCCTCTTGACGTGCTGCTCACAAACAGGGAAGAATTGGTAAGGGAAGTACAAGTGGGTGGCAACCTGGGCAGCAGTGACCATGAGATGATCAAGCTCAGGATCCTGACAAAAGGAAGAAAGGAGAGCACCAGGATATGGACCCTGGACTTCAGAAAAGCAGACTTTGACTCCCTCAGGGAACTGATGGGCAGGATCCCCTGGGAGGTTAATATGAGGGGGAAAGGAGTCCAGGACAACTGGCTGTATTTTAAAGAAGCTTTATTGAGGGTGCAAGAACAAACCATCCTGATGTGCAGTAAGAATTGCAAATATAGCAGGCGACCAACTTGGCTTAACAGAGAAATCTTCAGTGACCTTAAAAACAAAAAGGAAGCTTACAAGATGTGGAAACTTGAACAGATGACTAGGGAGGAGTATAAAAATATTGCTCGAGCATTCAGGGGTGTAATCAGGAAGGCCAAAGCACAATTGGAGTTGCAGCTAGCAAGGGATATGAAGGGTAACAAGAAGGATTTCTACAGGTATGTTAGCAAGAAGAAGGTGGTCAGGGAAAGCGTGAGACCTTTACTGAATGGGGGAGGCAACCTAGTGACAGATGATGTGGAAAAAGCTGAAGTACTCAATGTTTTTTTTGCCTTGGTCTTCACAGACAAGGTCAGCTCCCAGACTGCTGCACTAGACAACACAGTATGGGGAGGAGGTGAGCAGCCCTCACTAATGAAAGAAAAGGTTAAGACCTATTTAGAAAAGCTGACATGCACAGGTCCAGGGGCCGGATCTAATGCATCCGAGGGTGCTGAGGGAGTTGGCTGATGTGATTGCAGAGCCATTGGCCATTATCTTTTAAAATTCGTGGTAAGCGGGGGAGGTCCCAGACGATTGGAAAAAGGGAAATATAGTGCCCATCTTCAAAAAAAAGAGAAGAAGGAGAATCCAGGGAACTACAGACCAGTCATCCTCACCTCAGTCCCTGGAAAAATCATGGAGCAAGTCCTCAAGGAATCCATTTTGAAGCACTTGGGAGAAGAGGAAGGTGATCAGGAACAGTCAACATAGATTCACAAAGGGCAAGTCATGCCTAACCAACCTGATTGCCTTCTATGATGAAATAACTGTCTCTGTGGATACTGGTAAAGCAAGTGGACGTGATATATCTTGACTTTAGCAAAGCTTTTGATATGGTCTCCCACAGTATTCTTGCAAGCAAGTTAAAAAAGTATGGATTGGATGAATGGACTAGAAGATGGATAGAAAGCTGGCTAGAACATTGGGCTCAACGGGTAGTGATCAACTGCTCGATGTCTAGTTGGCAGCCAGTATCAAGTGGAGTGCCCCAGGGGTCTGTCCTGGGGCTGGTTTTGTTCAACATCTTCACTAATGATCTGGATGATGGGATGGATTGCACCCTCAGTAAGTTCACTGATGACATTAAGCTCGGGGGAGAGGTAGATACACTGGAGGGTAGGGATAGGCTCCAGAGTAACCTAGACAAATTGGAGGATTGGACCAAAAGAAATCTGATGAGGTTCAACAAGGGCATGTACAGAGTTCTGCCCTTAGGACAGAAGAATCCCATGCACTGCTACAGGCTGGAGACCAACTGCCTAAGCGGCAGTCCTGCAGAAAAGGACCTGGGGATTACAGTGGACGAGAAGCTGGATATGAGTCAACAGTGTGCCCGTGTTGCCAAGAAGGCTAACGGCATATTGGGCTTCATTAGTAGGAGCATTGCCAGCAGATCGAGGGAAGTGATTATTCCCCTCTATTTGGCGCTGGTGAGGCTACATTTGGAGTATTGCATCCAGTTTTTGGGCCCCCCACTACAGAAAGGACGTGGACAAATAGGAGAGAGTCCAGCGGAGGGCAACGAAAATGATTAGTGGGCTGGAGCACATGACTTATGAGGAGAAGCTGAAGGAACTGGGCTTGTTTAGTCTGCAGAAGAGAAGAGTAAGGGGGGGGATTTGATGGCAGCCTTCAACTACCTGAAGGGGGTTTCCAAAGAGGATGGAGATAGGCTGTTTTCAGTGGTGGCAGATGACAGAACAAGGACTAATGGTCTCAAGTTGCAGTGAGGGAGGTCTAGGTTGGATATTAGGAAAAACTATTTCACTAGGAGGGTGGTGAAGCACTGGAATGGGTTACCTAGGGAAGTGGTGGAATTTCCATCCTTAGAGGTTTTGAAGGCCCTGCAGCGGGGTGGTCACCCGCTCCAGCCGTAAAGGGCTTAAAACAGCCCAGGAGAGGGCGGTGGCTGGGAAAAGCAGTTCCCAGGCTGAGTGGGGAAGTAAGCTCAGCTGTGGCCACGCCCCAAGTAGGGCTCAGCTGGCCCTTATAAGAGGGCAGTAGGCCAGGAGCACAGACAGACTCTCTCTCTAGCCTGGTGAGAGGGAGGGACCTGGCTGCTGGGAGTGTACCAAGGTACTTGAGGTGGAGCAGGGCTGGGGGAAGGCCCAGGGAGCTGGGGAGCTCCGGCCTGGAAACCCCCAGGCTGTGGCCTAGTGGAAGGCCAAATAGGTACTGGGGTTGCAGGGGTCAGCCCAAAAAAGGTAGGCAGAGGCAGCAGGTCCAAACCCCCTTGCCTAGGATGAGTGGCATTTATACTGCAGTCTGCCCCAGTGAACGGGAGCTAGATGGAGACTGGGCAGTAGCCAAAGACTGAGGCGAGGTGGGGATAGTGGGTGGGGGTTCCCTGGGGAGGGGAGACCCAGAGACTGAGGGGTGTACTGCCAGGGGGCAGCACCCCGGCATGCAAGGGGCACCGGGTCCAGGAGGGACTTGGGGGCCAGGAAAAGCAGGACACCGGCCTGCAGAGGGCGCTCCGATGGCTGGAGAGCTAATTCCCAGAAGGTACCAGAAGGAGGTGCCGCAGGGGTGAGTCCCGTACGGTTACAGGCCCGGCTTGACAAAGCCCTGGCTGGGATGATTTAGTTGGGGTTGGTCCTGCTTTGAGCAGGGATTTGGACTAGATGACCTCCTGAGGTCTTCCAACCCTGATCTTCTATGAGTCTATGATTTGTGTGTGTAAATTTACATGTGGATAAATGAGCACAGGATCAGGACCTTAGAATTTACAAATATATTCACTGTGTTTGTAATTATCAGCCCATCTATAAAAGCAAAACAGTTTTTACAACAGTTCTACAGAAAATTTATTACCACCATAATAAACCACATTTAGATACAGATAGTTATTTTCCAATGAATAATGCACTAGTTATTTCACTGGCTGATTATAAAGATGCTGGCTATTGTATCTTTGTAGTCTAGAAAAAAAAAGTGTACTTATTCAAAAGTTTTATTCTCCTACAGCAACAGTTTATACTGTGCTGTTTCACTTGCCATATCATAGTAGCTGAAATTTAAGAGTCAGCTTTATTTAGAAAGACAGTAAGTAAAAACTGAGAAAAAAATCCTACACCTACAGCTGTTTTTCTCTTTCTGAAGGTATCTTGTGACCAAATTTAGCTACTACAGAGTAGTGAAGGAAAGAACATGTTAAAGCTACAATAGATATGTTAAATTCCTTTGTTTAGAAAGGTTAGAAAATATAAAAGAGTGGGGGGAGGAGTGGGAGAAAGCTGTAATAGCTATACATCACATGTCCAAATCAGTCTTATCAGTTTATTTATTTCATTTTGATAAAAGAACATTTTAAAACTATATAAGTTTACTGGCTGCTTAGGAACAGTTCTTTTTGGCTCATCATATTTTTCATTGTTATCTTAAAAAAACAACAACCCACATTTTGAAGAAAAAGACATTCAAGCTAGTGTAACAGAGAGCAAACAGATCCGTGTATTATTTCTAAAGATGTAATAGTTTGTTCCAGAAATCACAGGAATTGTAATACAAGTTGTACCAAAAGGCTCAAAGGACACATTAAGTGATCTTATTCAATCTACTTAGGAGATATGTAAATTGCTCTGCCTAGTTTAAAATTCTTTCTACATGTCTCACTTGAGATACTAACTCAAAAAAAAAAAAAAAACCCACTTACAGTATTCTCATATATTTGAAGGCTTTAATAAACTAGGTCACACAACCAGTTTGACAAAAATAAACTATGATACAAAATAGAAAAGCGCCAAGAATACATTTACTGAAAGGAATTTTTTTTAATGTTTTCCCTCAAACCTACCACTCTCTTTTAGAAGTCATGTTCTGTGTTAGACAAATGTGTTAGTATAACAGTTAGAAAATGACTTTACTATTAAATATTTGGAAGGAATCCTTGAAAGATGACTTATTTTGTTTGCACTACTAGAAAGCTATAGAAAGGATTAATTCATT
Organism: Trachemys scripta elegans; assembly: GCF_013100865.1. Classification (NCBI taxonomy): domain Eukaryota; kingdom Metazoa; phylum Chordata; order Testudines; family Emydidae; genus Trachemys; species Trachemys scripta. Next base: position 243,969,199 of record NC_048299.1, read on the forward strand.
TTAGCGTACATAAAATAAACAGTATGCAAGGAAGTAAACATTAGAAAAGTAACACTGTAAATGTACTTACAAAATCAAAATCTCCATCTTGAGGGACTTTCCAGTTATCAGGATATTTGGATATGTGGTAGGGTTCAGGCATATTCTGATTACAGTTTTCATGGCTTTTATTCTTGGAATCTTGTTTATCAAAGTAGTCCATGAAAGAAGGTCTTTGTACTTGCGGTGAAGTAGCATTTCCTTAGTTGAAAGGAAAGGAAAAGTTAAAACTGTCTGAAGGGGAAGATTTACTGCCCTACAAAATAAGCTATGTTTATGAATTTATTGGACTAACTTTACAGTGATTCATGTAATGTCTATTTAATGTTATACAAACTCAAATATCAGTATGTACTAAAAAAAATAATACAAAGTTGTAGCAGTTTAATTAAAGATGTGATTTTTAAACTGAATTAGCAAAACTGGTGCACAGATGGTGTATAGACGACAAATAAATGACTTCACCGGCAGTTGAGAGTACTCCGTATATAACAGGATCATAGCCTTACAGAGCAGATGGCTAGAAAATGCCATATAAATTATGGCATGACCTGCCACTCTATCATTCTTTTCATAAAAGAATTATGTCTGAAATATGTTGCCATTTGTGGGACGTCAAAAGAGTTCACCCATTGAATAGGACAGTTAATCTATTACACAGAAAAAACACTATATTGGCTCTATGTAACTCTCCCCCCAGAGGCTACATCCAGAATAAAAGAATACTATGAATCATAAAATGCTGTACTCAAATTATATAAATATTATAAATATACAAATCTACCAGTACAATACAAAACATAATGACAATAATTAAGCAATTTGCAAACACCTACAAGATAATAAGGTGATAAGTAACAGTCAGCATGGATTTGTGAAAAACAAATTGTGTCAAACCAACCTAATAGCTTTCTTTGACAAGGTAACAAGCCTTGTGGAAGTGGGGTAGCAGTAGATGTGGTATACCTTGACTTTAGTAAGGCTTTTGATACTGTCTTGCATGACCTTCTCATAAACAAACTAGGGAAATAGAACCTAGATGGAGCTACTCTAAGGTGGGTGCAAACATAATTCTGGGATGCATTAGCAGGAGTGTCGTAAACACTTCCATGTTACTCGGTGCTGATTAAGCCTCAACTGGAATATTGTGTCCAATTCTGGGCACCACATTTCAAGAAAGACAAATTGGAGAAAGTCCAGAGAAGAGCAACAAAAATGATTAAAGGTCTAGAAAGCATGACCTATGAGGGAAGTCTGAAAAAAAAATGGGTTTGTTTAGTCTGGAGAAGAGAAGACTGAGAGGGGACATGATAATAGTTTTCAAGTACATTAGAAGTTGTTACAAGGAGAGAGAGAAAAATTATTCTCGTTAACCTCTGAGGAAAGGACAAGAAGTAATGGGCGTAAATAGCAGCAAGGGCGGTTTAGGTTGGCCATTACGAAAAACTTCCTAAATCTCAGGGTAGTTAAGTACTAGAATAAATTCCCTAAAAAGGTTGTGGAATGTCTGTCATTGGAGATTTTTAAGAGCAAGTTAGACAAACACCTGTCATGGATGGTAGATAATCCTTAGTGCTGCCTTAAGTGCAGGGGACTGAACTAGAAGACCTCTCAAGGTCCCTTCCAGTCCTAACGATTCTCTGATTCTATGACAAGCACAAGTAATCTATGTGAAATTAAAAACAAGAATGCTAGACAAAACTACTTTTTTATTATAAGCATTAAAAGCAAACTAAGAAAAAACATAGATTGGGTAGAATTATCCTGTTTTAAAGAGAGAATAAACTACAGCTAGGGCGGAGGATGAGGAGAATGTTGCAAACATCTTTTTAGGCATATGTATAATGTATGAGTGTGTGGGCTTTCTGATCTGCTGGGAAAAGAAATTTCAGCAAGCAAACCTAGACTGTGGTACACCGTAGTATATTTAAGAATTGTAAAACAACTACAATGTGTATGCTTGCACTTTATTTAATTTAAGGAGGGGTTTTTTTTTTTTTTTTTTTGGTCTCAGTTCCTGTAAAGTAACCAGGCACAAAAGCGTGATATATTCAAAGGATGCCATTAATTTTACCTAAAGAAGCCCACAGACATACAAAAAACAACTTTTATTAACTATTTTTCCTTTAAGGGTTTGGAGGAAGCAGAGCAGTACAGGGTAGACTGATTAAAATCAAAGTTGTTTAAATCACCAATTTTAATCATGATTTAAATCAGTGAGCAGTTGTTTAAATAATCAATTTTAATCATCTTTTCTATTTTCATGTTTTATTTATTTTCTTAAAGAAAGATTTATTTTCATTGATAACCACTAAAACATGTTGATTTACAACTGAATTGAGTCTTTATACTAAACATAGTACTATTTTTTACTAAGCAGGAAGATACACTCTATCTATAAACATTAGCATAGCTTAATTTACATTTATTGAGATTCTTAATTTTTACCATTCTTATGTTAGAAAACGGTAAATGACGCATTTCTAATTTACTAGATGATGAACTTTTTAACTGTGATTTATGTCAAGCTCTATTTAGATGGAAATTAAAATTCAATTAAAAATGCACAAAACTAGCATTTATTTATTTTATTTACATTAAATAAAACTACCTTAAATGTGCTGGATACATAAGACAAAAAAAATCAAAAAGTTTATCAAAACACTTTTTGCATTAAAAGTAACTGATTTTTTAAGCAAAGGAAGCCTTATTTTAAGGTAGTGAATTGAACTTATTGTTCCTAGTCATCACGTCCTTCAAGATTTTAGAATTAATAGATCTCTTCCTCTCACAACTAGTTTACTTTCCTGCTTTTTCAGCTGCCAACTGGTTTCTTAACTTTGAATGAACTAGTCATTGAACTGACATAGTTCAATAAATTGTAATGAAGAAAATATTCTCTCTGGACCTGCAGAAGAGACTGGTTTAGGACTTCAACAAACTCTGGGGTCCAGGAACTTAACCATTGACTTCCTCAAGCTCTGTGGTCTGATTTTTCTTTAAAACTTTAGAAGCAAACATATATTGCTTAATACAATTTTTGTGTTTAATTTACATGATTTTAACACATTATTATATGTTTAGGCCTTAACATATGTTGTCAATTTCAAATTTAATTTTAAATTGTTTTTTTAATAAACCAATATTTAATTTAAATTTTAAAAAATCCATTTCCCCCCCAAAAAACAAAACAATTGATTTTTATCCACCCTGGAGCAGGACTGGAGAGTGCAAGTAGCCTGGTTAATATTTTCTGAGTAGCCCACAAAATTAGCCTCCCCTCAGTTAGCCAGAATCACAGGTATATGAAAAAAAACACAATCAAATATAATTTGGTATTAGACTTCCTATAAATTTAATAAAATAAACTTATTCATTTTTTTCCCCCTTTCTACTTTTATTCATCCAACTTTTTCTTTCTAAGGTACATTGGTGAATCTTTTCCTCTGTCTTTCTGGGTTTTGCTTGTTTGGTTTTCCCCATTCACTATAATTTTACTGCAATATTAGTAGTTGATCTCGTTTCTTTTCACTCACTAACCTTTATTTCTGAATTGTGTTTTCTCCCTACTGCCTCATCTTCATTCAGCTATTCTCTCCTCCATGCCCTCTCTACATCTTTCTGTTCTAGTAAGCTTTTCCTCTGAGTTTCTCATTCTTTCAACTGTTTTCTTTTTTTTAATATCAGCTTCCCCATTCCCCAGAGCCTGCTCACTTAACTCTTCCACTCCTCTCTATCCACGGTGCTTCCTCCATTTATTCTGCGACGTTTTCACATAAATGTATGCATGTTTCCACACTTTACCCAAGTCTCCCTCAGCTATTGCCCCAGTTCCCTTTGTAAGCCCAGGCAGTTGCTGCCTCTATTCATCTTCTCTTAAACACGGACAACCACACACACATGCACCAATGAGCCAAATTCAAGGCTGATCCAATGTCTCTGCTTCAGGTCCTGTTTCTACTTCCTCTCCTAAGGCCTGATTCAACTCCAATTGAATTCAATGTAATTTGGATCAGGTTCCTGGCTCCCTGCAGTCAGAGCTGGAGAGAAGGAAAGCAGAGAAATGGATACTGAGAGCAGAGAGAGAGAGAGAGAGAGGAAGCCATGATCCAGTAGAAGACAGTAATAGCATGGCTCCTGGTGGAAGGAGGCCAAGGTGCTGGGAGGAAAAAGAATACCTATTTTAAAAAAAAATCTTTATGATCCCCCACCAGTTTTTATATTCTATAGTTTATGTGGCCAAAAAGTCACTCGGGTGTTAGCATTAAAGAGGCAGACGCAGGCCTACAGTATTGCATCATCTAACAATTAATTATTTTTCTTCCTGCTCTGCTTACTGTACTTATGCTTCATGCATAAGACATAATTATGTTCAGGAAAAATAACAGTTTATCTATGACAGCCACCATGTCACATAATAATATCCCACTGCAGGTAGAATAGTCTCCTTCCCCCCTCGTTCATAACAAACAAGCTCACTCTATATTTTCCCTGAGCCACTCTTGAAGATTTCAGAGCTACATAAAAATTTCTATTAAAAACATGTCAGGAGACTGAAAACATCTGTAACCCTAGGAAAAACTAAAGGGAACGGTATCCTTGCCATTAAATGCAAATTAAGGAAAGTGGTCAGCAGGATTAGAGTTGAAGCTTCTCAAAGATGAACAAATCACATTTAATTTGCACTCTGAATCATCTTTTTGGGGGAGTTGGAATGGGAATTGTAGAACAACTGTGAAGTGTTCAATTTACTTAAGGAAACGTAAAAAGAGGAATTTAAAACTCTCTTATCTCTGACTAAATACACTCCCTGGTGCATGTCTGGGGCTCCTTAGCATTATGATCAGGACTATAATAAAAACAATGACAACAAAAACTAAGCAGTTATAATCACCCCACTTAAAGAAAACAAGAGCTGCTTGTATCCACCACAATACACGAAAACTCTAAAGTAATACTCTCACAACTATGAAAGGATGGATTTTCTAAAATTCTCTCATATCAAATAAAAATAGTGTGAAATTAAGATTTTCTCTATAGTTAAAAATAATGAACATGACAGAGTCCTTATGATGCTTGGCTAGCTTAACCTGTACAAACTTAGTTAATAATTCACAATGTGGTTAACATGTTAAAGAAACAAATCAACAGAGCCAGACGTGTACCCAGAAACCTCCTGCTACAAGACAGGCCCAAAAAAGAAACCAGCAGAACTCCACTGGCCATCACCTACAGCCTCAGCTTAATCCTCTCCAACGCATCATCAGTGATCTACAACCCATCCTGGACAATGATCCCTCACTTTCACAGACATTGGGAGGCAGGCCAGTCCTCGCCCACAGACAACCCGCCAACCTTAAGCATATTCTCACCAGCAACCACACACCGCAGCATAACAACTCTAACTCAGGAACCAACCCATGCAACAAACCTCGATGCCAACTCTGCCCACATATCTACACCAGCAACACCATCACAGGACCTAACCAGATCAGCTACAACATCACCGGCTCATTCACCTGCATGTCCACCAATGTTATATATGCCATCACATGCCAGCAACACCCCTCTGCTATGTACATTGGCCAAACTGGACAGTCACTACGCAAGAGGATAAATGGACACAAGTCAGATATCAGGAATGGCAATATACAAAAACCTGTAGGAGAACACTTCAACCTCCCTGGCCACACAATAGCAGATGTAAAGGTAGCCATCTTACAGCAAAAAAACTTCAGGACCAGACTCCAAAGAGAAACTGCTGAGCTCCAGTTCATTTGCAAATTTGACACCATCAGATCAGGATTAAACAAAGACTGTGAATGGCTATCCAACTACAGAAGCAGTTTCTCCTCCCTTGGTGTTCACACCTCAACTGCTAGCAGAGTACCTCACCCTTCCTGATTGAACTAACCTTGTTATCTCCATACTGATTTATACCTGCCTCTGGAAATTTCCATTACTCGCATCTGAAGAAGTGAGGTTCTTACCCACGAAAGCTTATGCTCCCAATACTTCTGTTAGTCTTAAAGGTGCCACAGGACCCTCTGTTGCATGGTAAAGAACTGTTACATATCCCACAGTAACTGTGGTTCGTTGAATTGTTGTAGTCAGAGTGGACCTCATGTAGGTGTGTTTGTGGATCTGGCATGCAAGCTTGGAATCTTTTGAATAGCAATGTCCTTTGGGAATGTGCATGCAACCTGTGCCACCTTGTACAAGGGCATAAGGAGTGGAGTGGCCTCAACCTTGCTTTAGTTTCTTTGCAATTCAAAGTCCTTGGTAGCTGACGACTCCAAAAGCAGTGAGGGGATAAGAGGTCATGCCTAAAGCTGTGCAAATAACTGATTTTTCCGTTCGCTGGCAAACCAAAAAAAAAAAAAAATTTAAAATTGAGATTTTTTGGCAAACCAAAAACATTGAAAACAATTAGTTTCAGGCTGAACAAAACAATTTGTTTCATTTTTGACTTTTTTTTACCCTTTTTAAAAATGAAATCTAAGTAGATTTTGAAACGAAGTCATTTTTTAATTGAAAAGATTTCACTTTTTTTTTAAATTTTTGGGGTCTTTATGGCTGAAACAATTTGGTGAATTCAATGCAAATTTGCAACCTTTCCATTGACCCACATCTGCATTTTTCAGCGAAAAATGTTTCATTCAAAATATTTCACCCAGGTCTATATGTGGCATCCACACTGACAACATGTCAAAGAACCACAATTACCATAGCGTGACTAATCATTCTTTCTTCTTTGACTATGCATCCATATGTATCCTTATACTGTAGATACTCTTTACACAAGGTGTATTCTCTTCAGAATGATGGGGATGAGGAATATCGACTGCATCAGTTGAATAGAGATAAGAGTATCATTTCCCCAAATTTGGCATCTGATCTAGCAATTAAGTTCAGTGTATGATCCTTGCCAAATCTGAGGGTGGCTGCTCCACGGAATAGCCTTGCAGAAACGAGCACATTAAGGAAACAGGCTGATGGTGCCACTTGGGCTCTATTGGAGTGGGCCTTAAGAGTCAGTGGGAGAAGTACATCACTGGTAGCACAGTGAGAGACAATGTGTTATTTATTCTGAAAGTTTTTGTGATGAAATGACCTGATCTTTGGCGTGGCCAGACAAGAAAAATTGAAATAAGGACATTCTGAAAGATTTGTTCCCACTGATGTTCTTTCAAAGAGCACTGGATGTATCCAAGGCCTGGAGTTTTTTTTTTCCCCTTGTGTGGAAAATTGGCTTTGGAAAGAACACAATTAAAATCAGAAACCACATAGGGGCTGAATTTTGCACAAGGTTTCAGTACTATTTTGTCTTTCTGAAACAAGGTATGCAGGGGTTCCCAAGTCCCTAAAGCTCACTCACTCATCTGACCAAGGTGATGGGCCATCAGAAAGACTCTTTTGAGAGTAAGAACACTCAGAGGGAATCAAAAGGGCTCCATAAATTTTAGAAGGATGATGTTGTGGTCCCGTGCTGAAGTAGGATTTCTAACCAGTGGGAAAGCATGCAGGAGGTCCTTGGGAATTTACATATCACTGGATGAAGGAAGGCTGGAAAAAACTGTATTCGGTGGATGATAGACTTTGCTGCCTGATGGACCTTGATTAAACTAATGGAAGTCCAGAGTGTTGCTTGTGGACAGTTTTCTGTTCTATAGTAGGATTTTCTGAATATGTGAGGGGCGGTTACTTTCCATGGTGTCCAACCAACCAAAATCCAGGTTTTCCGGTGCAGTGACTTCAGGTTTGGATGAAATACTTCCCTTAGTTCCTGTGATAACATATCTGGGTGGTCCAGGAACCTGATTGACGGTCGCATAGACATTTGTAACAGGTTAGTCAACCAAAAGTGCCTCAGCCAATTGGAGCACCGAGGATGAGTATAGCTTGGTCTCCTCAGGCCTTGGCAATCATGCTGGGGGCTAGAGGAATTGGTGGAAAGCCTTAAAGGAATCTCTGGTTCCTTTGCAGTGCGAAAGCATCCGGCAAGGATCCAGAGTTCATGCCTCTTCTGGAATAGTAATTTGGACACTTGGTGTTGTCCTTGGTGAAAAACAAGTCTGTCGCCAAGTTCCTCCACTGGTGGAATACTGACTTGCTGATAGATTTTTGCAGGGCCCATTGATTGGTCACCAACTGTCTGCTTAAGAAGTCTGCCAAGTCATTGCTAGCACCTGGAAGGTGTAGGATAATTGGGATTACACCATGAAGGTAGCACCAACTCCATAACTTGACTGTCTATAGAGTGGGGAAAACTGGGTGTCCCTTTGCTTATTTATGCAGTGCATCACCAATGTACTGTCTGTCAACAGCTGCACTTCTGAGTGTGACCATGAGCTCTAAGACATTTTGCACACTTTCATGTCCTCTGGGAACCACGTCCCTTGTATTTGTAGGTGATATAGTTAATTGGGCTTCCCAACCCATCCCAGATGTGTCTGTGTCTAATGCCTTGGAGTGACAGGGTCACAAATGGCACCCCCTTTTAGACATTATCAGGATCCAGCTATGAGGTCAGCTCTGTGAGGACATGAGATGAAAGTAAGACAGTCTTGCTCATTTTTACATGCAAGGCAAATCCAGACTGATATAGCTGGGTGAGATATCACTGTATTAAGTAGCATTTTGTCTTGAGGTGAGCAAGCCCTCACTGTCATGGATTCTATCCTGGCCCCTATGAACTCTATTGTCTGTGATAATGTGGCAGGTGGGGATGTTCCGTAGCTCCCCCTGCCAAGTGTGGCACAAGTTCACAAGTTTTGGCTGCCTACTCACCGCAGGGTCACCCATGCCATGAACTTGGTGTCAATCTCTACACAGTTAAAAAAAACCCTCAGAATTTGTCTTTCTGTGTCTTTAAATAAACAAACAGAACTTCAAAGGCGCACTTAGTAGCAGCATTTGAAGACAAGGCCTTGATCTAGCCCTGGACTTCTGGGCTAGCACTGAGAAGCTCCTCTTCTGTCTCAGTCTCATCCAGCACTGCCGCTGAGAGGAACCAGGGAAGCGTTCTTAACTGGGCTGTAAAGATTGGTCAGTGTCTCCTCCTGGCCCATCTAGGCTTCTGGAGGACTGTCTTGTTGAGAGCCCAGCCTGAGCAGGGTGCATCAGCATGCCAACTCCTCCAGCAAGGAGACCACAAGGCCTGATAGACACCATCACAGACTGGGGAGAGAGGGAAGAAGGGAGAGGAGTTCACCAGAAAGCCCAGCTGGGCTAACAGAGAAAGAGCACAGTTGATGCTTGTCAGAGTATCCTTATATGATCTGCCTCTGATCAGCCAGTTGTCTAGATATGGATAGATGTAGGTGCCCTTTTTCCTTGGTTGTACCACCACTATGGCTAGACATTTTGTAAAGACTCTGCCCTGGAGAGCCTAAAGGTCAGTAGCTTTTTCTGGTAATGGTTTTGTCCCACTGTAACTCTCAGGTACTTCCTGTGGAACAGGTGGAAACCTGGAAGTACACAGCCTGCACAAACAAGCCACAAACCAGTCCTGAGTCTGAAGCAAAGGAATGACGGAGACAAGTGTTACCACACTGAATCTGAGGTGGTGTATGCATTTGTTCGGTCTCCTCAGGTCTAGGATAGAATGAAGACTCCTTTTCTTCTTCAGAATAAGGAAATATCATGAATAGAAGCCTTTTCCCTTTTATTCCTGAGGAACCTCTTCTACAGCTCTCAGACAAAGCAATGAGACTGCTTCTTTTTCTAATAGGATCTCAGGAGAATGGTACCCGAAGGAGGGTGGGAAAGGGGGAGATAGGTAGGGGGCAACGAAAGGAACTGACGAGGGTAGTGACAATGTCCAGCACCCATTTGTTGGCTGTAATGTGTGAACACACCCAATGAAAGGAGCAAGGTCATTTCAAAAAGCTGGCTCTGAGATAGTCTTGGCATGACTCTTGACCTCCGTCCTCCCAAAACCAAACCTGCTGCCTCTGGGAGACAGCCTGGTGTATGATGAAGGAGGAAGATGACAGGTGTCTCCTAGTGTAGCAAGGTCACTCTTTGGGTGAGTGATTCAGCTGGGAAAAAGACAGCATCCTCTATCTTTGAGGGGGTTAGTACCGAAGGAGCTAATGGTACAGTGCTAGAGGGCAAATACCCAAGGAGATGTCTCACCTCTGGGATTGGACGTAACATACACAGATTGCTCCAGAGGCATAACTTAAGCCTCATGTTACTCCATTTTGGGGTTCAGGACAATAAGGAGCAGTAGATGGAGCATGTGTCAGGAATATGCCCTTCACCAAGGCAAAAAAGATCTCTTCTGTGCCTGTCAATTAAGGACATACGACTATCACAGTAAGGACATGGTTTAAACTCTGTGGGACAAAAGTCTGCAAATGCCAGCAGTTTGCATGAAGCACCTCATCCCATTATATGGGGGGCGGGTGAAGCTGTCCCCCTTTGTTTTTCTTCCTTTTTTTTAAATGTCCTCTGAAAAATTTTCAATGAGAAATTTCAAAAGAAGAGAGATTTTGTCACAAACATTTGAGTTTCAAGCTCAAAAAACAGAAGGGGGATGGGGACAGATTCAACTACTATCTCCATCCAGATAATTTACAGATCTACGTTTCTGCTCCAGACCTGTGTTTCTTTCTTTCCAATTTAAAATCTTGCTTGTCTCTCTGACATCTTCTAATGGATGTCTAGCCATCAGCTCAAGCTAACATGGCTAAAATGGAGCTCTTAAACTTCCCCCCAACATGCTGCCCCTCACACTTGGGAGGTACCGCCCAGAAACATCCATCCTCTTTTTGTCTTCTGTTTGAACAGTATCTAGTACAATGGGGTTGTGGTCCATGACTAGGTCTCCTAGATGCTCCAGTAACACAAATAATAATAAATAACACCATCACCACACTACAGTTGGTGCCTTCTCACTGTCATGGGTGATAAGAGGGAACTGGGGGAGGGTCAAGACTGCTCCACCCGTTATGCCTTCCATTACAGCCATTACACCGTGGCACAAGGAGGCACATAATGATGGACTCTGCTATTCACAGGTTTATGAGCTCACATGCATGAGGCAAATATACATCTACGTGGGATCCACCATGACACATATTCAAGAACCTATAAAACTACAAGCATCATATGTAAGGAAAATATGAATTATTGTGTATAGTTAAATAATTAACTATACTTAAAAGAAAGAAAATTATATTCCCCCATAACAGATAGCTGTAAGAGTTTAACTCTTCTAAAGTACACCACTACCTCGATATAACATGACCCGATATAACACGAATTTGGATATAATGCAGTAAAGCAGTGCTCCGGGGGGGCAGGGCTGGGCACTCCGGCGGATCAAAGCAAGTTCAATATAACGCGGTTTCACCTATAATGCGGTAAGATTTTTTTGGCTCCCGAGGACAGCGTTATGTCGAGGTAGAGGTGTAAATATGTTATCTTAAAAAGAAATTTGTGAGAAATTTGTTCTGAATACTGAATTTAAGTACTGTTTTGGGAATGAATTTGGCACTTGGATTCTTTCAGGGATGTGAACAGTCCAAAATACTATATCAGACATATAACTTTTCATTTACTTTACATAAACTCTGCACTTAAATATCATTAAATAATATAGTTTATCAACATCACTTTGACACTGCCACTTTACAAAATCTTTATTGTCCTCTTTTCAGTTTTTAAAATTCTAAGTCCATTATGAATTAGTGTATTTGTCCTTGGTTTCCTTTGAAGAAAGCATAATCATATGTTCCCCTTCTTCCTACACAATAGAAGGGAACAGAACACAATGTCTGGCAGCTTTACAAAAGCTATGCAACCTTGGGAAGCTATGTTCCCTTTCTCTCGGTTTTACACTGGAAAGGCAGTATATGTCCTGTAGTTCTTTTCTTCTTCCCTGTTTCAATATTTCTCCTTGAAATAGTGCTGCAAGCAAATAACCAATGAATGATTCCAGTTATCTGGATACAATAAGCATATAATATCACATGAGCACTCTCAGATAAATTATTTATTTAAAATGGAAGCTAACATTCTTTATTGAATTTTGTATTTTAATAAAACACTTATTAAACACAATTCTATATACCTTTAGCTTAAGCACAATGATTCTGCTGGCTGCCACTTCCCGCAGCTCCCATTGGCTGGGAACAGTGAACTGTGGCAACTGGGAGCTGCGGGTGGCTGTGCCTGTGGACAGTCAATGTAAACAAACTGTCTCATGGCCTACCAGCGGATTACCCTGACAGGCTGTGTGCAAGCCACAGGCTGCCATTGTTCTAGGTCCTCAATGACAGTTCCTCTGTCTAAATCTTGCTGATTCTTTCTCCATAACATCTCTAAGATACAGCCTTTCCTATCCATTCCCACAGCTAACACTCTCGTCCAGAGTCTCAATTACTACAGCATCCTTTTCTCTAGCCTGGACAAACACAATCTTGCCCCACTCATATCCATTCAGAATGCTGCTGCAAAGGTAATTTTCCTAGCCCATCATTTTCACCATGTCACCCCTTTCATTGCATCCCTCTACTGGCTACCCCTTCTCTATTGTAACAAACATAAGTTACTTGCATGGGCGGCGGGTATCCCTGGCGCTGCCACCAACCTGCCGCCAGACACCTGGGCCATGGTGGCCCCACCTCTTTCCCAAAGTCCCTACCGCCTGCTGCTGTTGCCTGCCTGTGCCTGCCATGTCTCCTCCACTCCACCCCCACCTCCAGAGGTACCCGCTGCTGGCTGCATCCCTCCTCCTTGGGGACGGGGGAGTAAGGAGAGACGTGGAAAGCTAGAGGTGGGCAGGGGAATGAGGAGGCTCGGCCAGGCGCTGGGGCCAGAGGCTCAGCCGGGGGGGCGCTGGTGCTCAGGGGGTCGGCCGCTCGGCCCAGCACTGGTGGCCAGTGGAGGGCCTTCACTGGCTCGGCCTGGTGCTAGGACTGGCCCAGTGCTCAGGAGGGTCATCCGGGGCGGGAGGGCCAGAGGCTCTGCCTGGCATTGGGGCTAGCTCGGCACTCGGGGGGCTGGTGGCTCAGCTTGGCACTGCGGGGGGAGCAGATAGGCGGTGGGTCGGGGGGACCCCTCAGGGGTTCTCCTGTTGGGGGAAGTGAGGTTTGGGGCTCCAGCATGCAGGAGATGGGACCTTGTATGGAAGGGGCAGGGCTGGCAGGCGAGTCTCCCCAAAGCAGCGGTTCACCTGCCAATCATGATTACTTGCTTTCACCTTAACAAGTCTTTCACAGCCTACCCCCATCCTTCCCTTACCTCTCATCTCTCATTCACTCCCGAGATGTCAACTGACTCCCACCTCTGATCTGTCTATCTCTATCCATGTGTTGGTCTGTGTTATATTTAGAATGTAAACTTTTTGGGTCAGGGACTATATTTTAGTTCTGTGATTGTACAGAATGCACAATGCAATCCTAGTCCACGATTAGGCCTCTTAAGTGCTACAGTAACAGTGCTACAGTAACACAGTGTGAATTCACTGGTCCAAAACTCCACACTGAGGGCTGCCACCACTATGCCTCAATAAATCTGTAGCATGACCCAGGTGTATAAGCTGGAAGAATCCTACAGAATTTAATAGGGATAAACTTATAGCATTCTACACAAATTTAATAGGTGACTGTACAAGTTACTTATAGAATTTATTAAAGAATAATAATTTTTTCAGGGTTTCTGAATGATCATATAGAATTCTAAAGTCAGGATATAATTTTCTATAAAATCCTACCAGACTTTCATTAAGTGTAGATGCCAAGCATCCTGCAAAGGGTTGAGATACAATTCTGTCTCTCCCAGAAAAATACAGTTGCAATGAGCAAAGCCATGTTACTGAGATGTTGCAAAGAGGAACAGCATTTGACCCTAAGATTTAATGCAACTTTCTCATTTTCTTTGCGGCCTCCCAATATGGTGCTTTCCCACCACAATATAACCTCCTGTTTCTAAGTGACTCTATCAGCTCCTTCCAAAATCTGATTGAATTGGTTTCTTACTTATATCTGACTCAACCTGGACTCCATGTTTCTAGAAAGGATCTTGTGTGTGCAGGGTCGGCTCCAGGGTTTTGGCCGCCCCAAGCAGCCAAAACAAAAAACAAAAGCCGCGATCGCGATCTGCGGCGGCAATTCGGTGGGAGGTCCTTCACTCCCAGGCGGAGTGAGGGACTGTCCGCCGAATTGCCGCCGAATACCTGGACATGCCGCCCCTCTCCGGAGCGGCCGCCCCAAGCACCTCCTTGAGAAGCTGGTGCCTGGAGCCGGCCCTGTGTGTGTGGCTCCTCTCCATAACAACATCCCTCCCTGTTTCCTGCTTCCCTGGATGGGGAAGAGACACTTACAATAGTAGTTTCTTAACACAGGAAAACTGGGAGCAGTATCTGTGGGCTTTGCCTACATTGAGGAAGTAAGTTGCATTAAAATATGTTTAAATAACATTATTAAATACCTCTTAGTACTTAGACAAAGACAGTGGTGTTTAAAAATATATTGGCTGGTTGTGGGTTAATGCTAAAGGTAATCCCACTCCAGTCTTTTTTTGGCACAGTTTTGGGAAAGAAGTCACAATGCCTTTAACAGTCTGAAAAGTTGATGTGAATGGGGGAATGTGGAGACTATCTTGGACACTCAATATATCTGTTCCATCTTGGCAGTACTGGTGGTAAAGACAAAATGAAATTAGATGTCCTCAAATGGCTCTCTAGTACCTTTATTTCTATTAAGGGAATTTTTTTCCAAGAAGGATCACCAGGCTGTCGTATAAAGTTTATCTTTAAAAATATAAATTGTGACATCTAATACAATGAAGAAACACAATTTAACTTGACTGCAGCTCTGTCATTCTACTCCAAAATACATAGCCCTATTTCAAGGACTGTGCAGGGGGGAAATTTATTTTGGGCAAACGTTTCAATTTAAATAGGAATATATTCCACTGTAATGCATGTTTTGATCAAACCCACCTGATGTCTTCATTAAGGAAAAATATTTCAGTGATGATGTATTACCCAAAGAAAAGTATTTTATGAAGATTAATCTGTGGGAACAATGGATTTCCTTTTATTTTTTTAATGTATAGGTAAAGCCTAGATTAATAAAAAGCATGTACAATATAAAATATTAAGTGACTAGTATGTATTATCACAACTGTAAAAATGTAATAATTAAGTTGAACAATACCAATAGCAAAATACATTATTCTGTCACTGTTGGCAAAATAAATAGAAATCTTGTAATTAGTTTTAACCTCTCTGCATTGCAGATGCCAAAACATGTACACAGTCATTAAAATGATTTTCAATACAACACTATATAACATTTGAGATACAGAATATATGTTTAGTATCCCAATGCACTGAAAGGGTGTAAACGCCGGAGAGCGAGGAATTGTTTAGGATGGTCCAAGTGAGCATCAAAAAGGCTGAATATCAGAAAACAGTGAGGCCCCTTACACACTGAACAGTCTCCCAAGGAAAACAGTAGCAGTCCTATCTTTAGAAATATATTAAACACTACACTGATCTTGCAAACAGATTCACAACCAAGGATCTCTAGGGTCTCTTTGCAGGATCAGGGCCTTAACATCTATGAAAGAATTTAATGTCCAATGTGAACAAAAATGTACTGTAATTAACTGAAACAGTTACTAACTGTAATTGATTCTTTGAGATGTGATACAGATGTGTATTCCACTTATGTGTGCATGCACTCTGCACACCAGAGCCAGAGAATTTGCCTAGCAGTATTCACAGAGTGGCGGCGCTTGCACCTCGTGTCCATTGCCCCTCCTGGGGCTATATGAGGCAGTGCTGCCCCAACCCCCCCATCAACTCCTTCGCATCAAACACCCAGAGAGACACCCGATGCAGAGGGGACAGATAGTGGGTCTTGGAGTACATGTCTGCATCAAATCTCAAAGAACCATAGTTACAATACATAACCGTTTCTTCTTCTTTTTCAAGTAGATGCAGCTATGTATTCCATGTATGTGACAAACAAGCAATATACACCCAGAAGGTGGGGCTCAGAGTCTACCTAAACAAAGATTGCAGGACCACCTTACCAAAACTGACATCCACCGTGGAAGATGCAATAACAGCATAACGGTTCATAAATGTATGTATGGACAACCATGTAGCAGCCCTGCAAATGTCTAATATTGAGACAGTTCTTGTAAAATGAGCTCACACCTGCTGAGTAGGCATAGCTGAAGCTATTTCATATGCAATCTTGATACCAGATGTTATGTCTTTAGAGACAGTCTGCGAAGAGTCCGCTTACCCCTTCATATGATCTCCAAATGACAAAAACAGGTGAGGAAAAGCATGAAATGGTTTAGTCCTGCCTAGATAGAAGGCTAGACATCACCTGACATCTAATGTACAGAGACGCTGCTCTTCCAGAGATAAACGTAGCTTAGGAAAGAACACGGGTGCAAATGAAATGAGAAATCACTACAGACAAAAATGTGGGGTATGGTCATAAAGTCATTTTGTCCTCAGAGAATTGTGTATAAGGAAGCTCTGCCATCAGAGCCTGCAACTAACAGACTCTCCTTGCAGATGTTATCGCTACCAGGAATGAAGTTATCTGACACAAAAGTGGAAAGGGACAAGATGCGAGGGACTCAAACGGAGGACCCATTAAAGCTGCTAGGACCATCTTAAGTTCCCAGAGGAACCAGCTCTTGGATGGGAGGATGGGGACGAAGCCCTTTTAAGAATCTTGCTACCATGACAATGGAGAAGACTAATCTTCTCTGAATGGGGGGGATAAAATGCTAATATTGCTGCCAGATGCACTCTCAATGAGCTAAGCGTAAGTCCCAGCAACTGAAGGTGCAGCAAATATTCCAAGATGTCCTGGATAGAAGCCAGGGTCAGTTGAATTCCATGGCCAATGACCACACCGAAAACTGCTTCCAGTTTGCTGAATAGGCCATTCTGGTAGAGGGCTTTCTACTGTGAACCTGTTAAACTGCCATCAAAACACTGCTCTTCCTCATTTAGGCATGAAGCAGCCACACCATGAGATGCAGGGAGCTGAGACCGGGATGCAAGGTGCAGCTGATTCTGTATGAGTATGGAGAAGAACAGGTTTGAGGTGCTGAATTGATAGCGCAAGAAGGTCAGAGAACCAGCACTGCCTTGGCCATACGAGGGCAATTAGAATGAGCTTGGCCCAAACCATCTCCAACTTGAAGATGACCTGTGGTATGACTGGGATTGGAGGAAAAGCGTACAGGACAGCCAACTATCGGTTGAGATGAAAAGTGTGGGACTGAGGCCCCTTTCGGAGCAGAACAGATGACATTTCCTGTTGTCCCTCATGGCAAACAGACTGATCATCGGAATGCCCCATGCTGCAAAGATGACTTGGAAGACACTTGTCTTCAGAAACCACTTGTTCAGGGAAAAATTCCTGCTGAAATGGTCTACGAGATGATTCTGGATCAATGCAGAACTGCTGCAACCTGATTGCCTCTTGGCAGAATACCCAGGAGTGTGCTCCCCCTTGCTTGTTAACATAATACATTGCAGTGGTATTGTTGGTAAGTTTGTGAACCACTGAGCAAGTGCAGTGTAATGTCATTGTTGGAAAGGACTTTCTCTCTGGACCTGCCCCTCAGTAACCAGCCATCCACATATGGAAAGAAGTAGATTCCTTTCTTCCTGAGGTACACAGGCACCATAACCATGCATTTGGTAAAAACCTAAGGGGCAGCTCAGAGGCCAAAAGGAAGCACCATATACTGAAAGTGGCACTCCGCTATAACAAACCAAAGGAATTTTCTGTGGCATGGCAAAATTGCCACATGAAAGTAGATGTCCTGAAGGTCCAGAGCAGCAAACCAGTCATTCTGAGACAATGCGAGGAGGATAGTCAATAGAGTGACTATTTGAAACCATATGTATCTGATATATTTGTTGAAACCACAAAGGTCGAGAATGGGTCTTACACTTACCTTGGATTTGGGCACCAGAAGGTACTGGGAAAATAGAAGCCCTAGCCCCGGTATTCCAGCGGAATCTTCTCCAACACTCCCAAAGCCAGTAAAGACTGGACCTGCTCGAGGAACAGTATCTCATGAGAGGAGTCCCTGAAAAGGAACAGGGTGGAAGGGGGGAGGGGCATGGACAGGAACTGGATGGCATAGCCTGATCTGATGGTGCTTAAAACCCAACTGTCAGTGGTGGTCAAGCCCCAAGCATTGTAAAAATGAGCCAGCCTGTCCCCAAATGGAGGAGACGGGGAGAAGGGAGTGACAACTGGAACACTGCTCTGGACCAAGGAGTCAAAATGGGCACTTGGGGGACAGCAGGGAAAGCATATTGACTGGCCAAACTATGGTCCCGAATGTTTCCTCCTTTATTGGGGAGGGAAAGGCTACCCAGATGTGCACTGTGAACAATACTTCTGCTGCTGCTGTTGACCACCAAAGTCGTGCCTCTGCACTGCCAGCATATACACCCCCAAGGTCAGGTAATGGAGAATGGGAGGAAGAAGAACCCGGCCTGGACACCAAGGAGTCCCAGGCTTCCAGGGACAAAGGTGGAGCCAGCTCTAAAGGTGTGAGCAACTGCTCTGACTCATTCATGGCCCAAACCGGCACTTAACAGTGGAAATTATACTGCTGGCACTGAGTATGCCTCCGTTATTTCTGGTGCCAGAAGCAGTGTCAACCCCGAAGCCAGCAGCAGTACCACGGTGACCAATGGTGCCAAAGTGGAGAGTGGTGAATATGGTCATGGTAACATCAGCAGTCCTGGAAGTTCTCAGTGCCAAGGAGATGACTTGTGCTGAGCCCAGCACAGGCACCACTTCCACTGATTGTGGAAGGGAAACACTGGGGTTCAGTGCCAATAGAACCACAGGATCAGTGGTCTGCCCAGCCAAAGGGGCTATAAACAATGCAGTCCTGGACCAAGGGAGAGATCAGGTCAGAAAGGCAGAGCAGGTCTGTTGCCATCTGGTATGTCGCCGGCACGGAAATAGCTGGTGCTGGACTCAACGGATGCCCCGGGGCCAGAACCGGAGTTGACGGCACAGGATCTCTGACCTCCCTGTGCAGTACTGGGGAGCAGCTGTGCTCCATCCCGCATGGTGGCATTCATACCTGGAGGAGGCAGATGGGCCCTCACCCTACCTAAAGCAGCCACAATCAGTCTTGTGTGACCTCTTCCTCAGCACACTCAATAGGGAACGACTCCTCTGTCTCTTAGGTGAGGCACCAGCTCCAAGACCTGAAGCAACAGGGTTCTCAGAACCTGAGGGGCGACCTCCAAAGGCCTCGGTGCCAAAGCAGCTCACCTGCGTGGCCTATTCAAGCAGGTGCTTCTTTAGATGAACAGCCTGTGTCCATTTGGTGAACAATTTGGGGAGCAATTTGCAAACTGAACATTGTTCCTTGATGTGGGTTTGGCTTATGCACAGCAAGCACTGTTGTAGGGGATCGTTGTGGATCCCACCCCTCAACACAATGGACAATGTTAGAGAATAAGCAAACAAATGCTAATTAACAGTAAATCTAACTAACAGTATACTAAGGATACTAATTAACCATATACAACTAGAAAAGTCACTAACAACTGGAGAGATTGTGAGGTTAGAAATCACACAGAGCTCCAACTCCTGCCATGGGCAGTAAGAAGGAACTGAGGGGGGTCAGAGCGGCGCCACCTCATTTAGCCAGTACAGGGGCTATGGTCACAAGGTGCAAGTGCTGCCCCCTATGAGTACTGCTAGGCAAATTCTCTGACTCCGGTACAATCAGTGCACACACACCATAGTGGAATACATGGCTGCATCTACTCGAAGAAGAATCAATGGTCCTCACACTTACCTCAAAGTGAAGACAAATGTATTATTTCTGAAGGAAAACGCAGACATCCCCAGTTTCAAATGAGATTATTATTTTACGGGGAGCAGGTTGTGACTCCTCCATTTATGTTGCCTAACATTTCCATTACAAAAGATTCTTACAATCTTTATGATTATGTCTTCACTAGGGTGACCACAAAATGGCAGAATTACAAAGCACAGGCAACCATATATCTGGCATTTCCTAACTTCTGAGTGCTTGACTTTGCAATTTAAGCATGTAGTTTTTTAGGTGCAGATGGTGGATGGTTTTTGTTTTTGTGTAATCTATATAGAACATATAGACAAAATGTAAATTTTTCTGATAGTTAAAAGAAAATCCATATACTCTGTGGACCACCTGAAAAAATATTCACAAACCTCTTGAAAGGGCCATGAACTCAAGTTTGAAGACTTCTGTATGAAAGAATTTTGTTTAATACACAAATATAGTTTTTGCTTTCTGAAAACAAGACCTGTAAAAATGGCTCTATTAACTTTAGATCTGCTTTTCCACCTAGTGGAGGAAAATAAAATCAATGACATCACCATAGTAAACCCATTAGCCCTTTCTAGGTTGAGTTGTACAATACCTCCACTTCATGCACAGTAAAGAGAGAATCCATGTTAAGTACATACTCTGCAATAGCTCATGAATCAGAGCTGCCAACATGATTTTTCCCAGAGAGGTTCTTTGACATGTAACTTAAAAGCACTTCCCATTTATAAAAAACACTACCACAAAAAGCATTAACGAGCAGTCTCGTTAGCAGTCACAGCAGAGAGACCAAGGATCGAATGGGCCTGGACAAAACAATTACCTTCTAATTTTAAGGACCTGTATATGCTAGAAACATTACTCAGCAAAATGATGTCAAACACAGACAAAACCTTTGGACCAGAACAAACGATGTTCAATACAAGTTCAGTAAATGTCGTTAAACCATTCCAAATCAATGAGAAGTCAATGGCTGTGCAGGAGCTCAGCACCTCTAAATATCAGGCCCATAATGTATGGATTTCCTGGCTGATTTTCTACAAACTGGTAATTAATTAATACTATTCCCAGAGCTGTACAACATCCATGCTGAAACATCCAAAATTGTGAAAAAAGATGGGAACAATAAAGAGAATTTTTAACAGATATCTTTAACTATGAAAGACCAAAAACTCATTATAGCTCCAATTCTCATGTACAGAAATAAGCTAGACTCATCAGGAAACTGGAGATGGATTGGTCTGACATAGGTAGTTGGGTAATCTTACAAGCCATTTAAGTGATCATTTGGAAAAGCAAAACTCAATTAAGAACAGCTAACAAGCTTACAGGAAAGGAAAGTCATGCCTCACTAACTTTTTGATATTCTCTTCTATTACTACAACAATACACAAGGGGATATACTGACATCACTTGATTAGATTTTCAGAAAATGTATAAGTTCCACATTAGAGGATAACATCTATGCTGCAGAGCCCCATATTAACTGGAATGTTGGCTCTCTCTATTAAATACCAACTTAAATGCAGGAAACAATAACATGCATGAACATCTTTCCCAGTTAAAAAGTGGCTTCCTGTGCAGTTTCTATTGTAAAGATCAGTGCCTGGAACCCTAACATTACAACATTAATTCAATAATATATATGATAGTCAAGAACGTAGGAAACTTTTCAAAATGGCAGGGAAACATGCCTTGAAATTTCTGAAATTGTCAGTAATATTTCTGTAGTCACCGAATTTTTTCTGAAATATAAGCTACTAGTTTTTTTTTAATTTTATTTTTTGGGGGGTAATAAATATGAATGGAATGCCCTGAACAAAACTGATAGGTTCTAAAGAGCTAATTTATAGGTAGCATTGATACACAGATACAATAGATACAATGAAGCCTAGGCAGCTCCTATAACCAACAATTAGGAAAATAACAGGCTTTAAGGAAACCAGTGAATCCCTAAAATTAAGTGTCTGCTGTAAAAAGCCTTTTCTTTCTTATCAGAAATAACATTCACTCCTTCCCAGACTCTCATTTCCTTAGTTCACCCTTATTTATTTGCCCTGTCTCCTCTTCCTCTTTTCCATGTTAGCTTTTTAGGTTCTAATTCTGCAATTGCCTTTGTGCAGAAGACCACAATGGGGAGCCTCACTGAAATCAATAGGGCTCCGTGCAAGTGCTTGCCCATGCAGGGCTCATTGTAGGATCTGGGCCTTAGACTGTAATAAATCTGATAGCAATGAGTTTCTTCTCTTACACTGAACAAGGAACTTGGGAGAGATTTGTTCTTAAGAGTTTTCAGATCAGCAATTCAACATTTCTACAGGGCTTTCAAGTGTCAGCTTCCTACTAGAGACAGGACTGACTGACACCAGTGTAATACAATCTGATATTTAGGAGGGCTTGGAACCCAAATGATCCAAAGGGTTTGTTATTCAACTAGGATAGGCGGATCCCTGATTAAAGACTAGGTCCTACAATCTGATCCACTAGGGACCTCAGAAGATAGCAGATGACATTCCAGGATTAGGGTCTAAAAGTTTTAATTCTTAAAAAACACCTACCCCAACCTCTCCTGCATCCTGCATCCCATTAGTTTATTGCCCTCTTCCCTTTATTTTTACAGTACCAACACCAAGTATGTGGATGCTGTATCAAGGTTAAGGCAATAATAATAAAAAACAGAGTAGGGCCAAATGGGACAGAGAGAGAGAGCACCTCTCTGCCAACCCAAAAAAGGGCAAATGTAAAAATAACAAAAAAGAAAATTATATGGAAAAGAGAAAGTAAAACAATCAAAAGTGAGTTCACTTAAATAGAAAGATCTGACCCTGAGCCTTAAAGACAGCTACAAAGGGACAACAAACATGTTCACGGAGAATGTTCTGCATATAGGGGGTCTCTGAACTGAGATCAGATGAAACTTGCACATGAAAATCAAGGGCAGTCTGGTCAGCTATATTGCCTCACATCTTTTTTCCTTCCTTTTAAGTGCATATGGACAAAAGGCATCACTCCCTGCTTGTGAACATGTATAGATGTAGAAAGAAAGAGGGCATAATGTTATTTATTGCTGGGTTGTGTATTGCATGATGGAGTCGGATGACAGGCCTTGTTTTGTTCCCGATCTCAGCTTTATTTGGGCACAATTCCCTGTTTGTGAAAAAATATGTTTTTAATTATTTTTTGTCAAGGCTCCCAGAGGCCTCTGAGCATGGGCACCTATAAATAAAAACTTATTATTGTTACTTATTTTGTCCTTAAGCAGGGAGATAAAAGGCAGAGGGAAACAAATATGGGAAACTAAATGTAAGGAAAGTTTAAAAAAAAACATTTGTCATAAGTGTTTTGCATCTCTAGGATTTAAAAAAACCCAAACCTCTCTTTTCAGTCCAAATAACTCTGCCACTGTTAGTAACAGTCCCAGTCCCATGCCCAAATAACAGAGGATGGTTCTGCAGTTGAGTTTGCGACCCACTCAGGTAAAAATCTTACTTACTGCAACAGGAACAGTTCAGTTAAACCAAAACTTTAGGAGGGTAGGTGCAGCTGGAGCTCAAAATCCAAGTATGATGCAGCTCAGTGAAAGCTGAAAGGAAGCTGAGACCTCAAAACATTGAATCCTATGAACAAATCTGTAACAAATGTAGTCGTGTAGAATGTACATCCTTTGTATAGTACAGGAAAGCTCGTACAGGTTACAGGAGAACTGAAAAAATACAATCTGAACATTCTTGGCACCAATGTGATGAGATAGGCAGGGAGTGGCAAGATGGTGTTTGATGATGCTACAATTTTATACTCAGGAAGAAGAATGCATGAAAGAGGTGAAGGAATTATGCTGCACAGCATCACAACGAAGACCCTGGTGGCTTGACAGCCAGTGAACGACAGAACAATAACAGCCAGGCTGGAAACAAGACACATCAAGTGTACAATAATCCAAGTCTGTGTGCCAATAAATGCAGCAGGGAACAGTGGAAAGGGTACATGCTGCAAGCAGGTGCAGCAAGTATTTGATGACCTGTTTAGCCATGACATCAAGTTGATGATAGGCAACTTTAGTGCACAAATGGGCAACAACTCTACTGGCTGGGAAGGAGTCACAGGCACAGCAGTGGAAGGCATCTGAATTGATAATGGAAAAACCTCATGAATCTCTGTGGCACATAAACGTAGGAGAAAATATCTTCTAGCACAAGAGGATTCACAAGCTCACATGGAGATCATCAGACAATGTGACTGTCAACCAGAGAGATCATGTGTGTATATCTAAGAGATGGGCATCTTCTTTGAGGAATGTCAGAGTCAGCACAGAAGCAGATGTTGGCTCAGATCATTATGTTTTAGTAGCCAGATTACAACTTAAATTCAAAAAGATCACGAAGATGGACAAAAGGAGTGTTACAGCCATAGAGAAGTTCAAGGACAAAGAAATACAGATCAGATTCCAAACTGCACTCAGTAACTGTTGCAATATTTTACAGGACCAGGCTGATGAAAGTGTGGAGGACAGATGGTTCAATTGGAAGAAGACAGTAGTCGAGTCAGTCTCCAAAGAAAGCAGAAGAAGGATCCATGGATTACATATAGAACATGGGCAATGACTGACGAGCGGAAAGCTCTGAAGACCAAAAAGGAACAGTGTAAGACACAGGCAGAACTCTTAGAGGCAGATGAAAGATACAGAGAGAAAAGCAAAGAAATAAAGAAGAGATAGACATGCCTGGTTCAGGAGAAGGCTGCAAAGGCAGAAGTAGCAGCACAGAGGTGAGATGTCATAGAACAGTGAAAGAGCTCTCAGGAAGAACCAGACCACTACAGGTGATGCCCCTCAGAGACTCTCATGGACAGACTGAAAATGCATGAAAAAGCAACCCAGATGATGGAAAGAACATTTCCATTTCATATTAAACTGTCTAGGGCTGATGATCACACATAGATTTGAGAGAAATGCCAATCCTAATTTAGAAATAGAAGAGGAACCAATGACACCCAATGAAATTAAAGCAGACATCAAAGGCCTCAAACAGGGGAAAGCTCCTGGGGTTGACAACTTTTGATTTAGAAGCTAATAAAACTCTAATGAAATATGAGTGAAAGAACAAGAAGTGCCAGAAGACTGGAAAGATGGTATCATTGTTCTGCAGTTTCTCAAACTGGAATTAATTTGCAAACTTGACACCATCAAATTAGGCCTGAATAAAGACTGGGAGTGGTTGGATCACTCTGTTGATACTCACACCTTCTTGCCAACTGTTGGGAATGGGCCACATCCATCCTGATTGAATTGGCCTCATTAGCACTGACCCCCCCAATTGGTAAGGCAACTTCCATCTTTTTATATGCTGTATATTTATACCTACCTACTGTATTTTTCACTCCATGCATCTGATGAAGTGGGTCATAGCCCACGAAAGCTTATGCCCAAATAAATGTGTTAGTCTCTAAGGTGCCACAAGGACTCCTCGTTGTTTTTGCTGATACAGACTAACACGGCTACCCCTCTGAAACCTATCTCCTAGTCGAGTCTTCTCTGCTGTTGGAGAGGATGTCTCACATGGCTGAGGAGCAGCCACTTTCTAGGGATGATGCCCATCCAAATACCATACCCTAAGGTGCAGTGGTCATAGATTGGGGTGTTTGATCCAGCCATTGCATTCGGTCAGTAAATTGGGAAATATTGGGAGGGTAATTGGTGGGCGAGACAACATGCACAGGCAGATGGGGGACCAGAACTGTCTGGGCCAGAAAGGGAAGATCCAGGTGACTGTTGCCTTGTCCTGCTGGATCTTGTGTAACACTCGTGGCAGAAGCTTCAGTGGAGGGAAGGCGGTAACCTAGGGCTCCTCTGAAACTATACTTGGCACACTTGTTGTTGGCCAGGGAAGTGAATAGATCTCTGGTTGGGGTTCCTAGTCATCTGAAAATGTCATGTAGCACTGTATCATGAAGTTCCCACTTGTGGTCGATTGCAAAGTGTCTGTGAGAACATTCTGTGTCCCCGGAAGGTAGGCTGCTGATAGGGTGATCTGCTTTCTGATACACCAGTTCCAGAGGTGGACTGCTTCTGCACAAAGGAAGGCTGATCTTGCTCCCCCTTGCTTATTGATGTAGAAGGCCATCGTAGTGTTGTCTGACATTATCAGGATGTGGTGAGAGCAGATGAATGGAAGAAAGGACTCGCCTTCCTTACTGCCTGTAATTTAAGGTCACTGATGTGCATTCTGGACTCTTGAGATGTCCACATTCCTTATGGTGCCCCAATCTAGTAAGGGCATGTCCGGAATGATGGTCTTGTCCGATGAGGACGGGGGAAAGGGACTCCCCCATGCATACATGATGAGATTTGTCCACCACAGCAGGGAGGACAATACCTTGGCAGGAACCATCAGCATGTGGTTCATGGAATGATGGCTTGGGGAGTAAACCAACTGTAGCCAGGCTTGAAGGCAGCAAAGGTGGAGTCATGTGGCCAAGTAACAACACACATGTCTTAACCATTACCTGAAGGTTGCTTGTGATGTGAGCTGGAGGCGGTAGCTAACACAAAGGGTAGCACTCTGTATTGGAAATGGTCTAAGGCCATCATAAACCTGTGAAATTGTCTATGGGCAGGATGAATGTCAAGTGAAAGTAAGCATCCTTCATATTGAGAGCCGCAAACTACGTGCCCTTTACTAAAGATGGAATTATCGCTGCCAACATGACCATGCAAAATTTGAGCTTGCAAATAAGGCAGAAGAGGTGATGGAGGTCAAGGATTAGTGTCCACCAGCCCTTCTTCTAGGGAATGAGGGAGTAGATTGAATAAAAGCTTGTCCCCTGATAATGTGGAGAAACACGTTCTATTGCTCCTCACTGCAGTAAAAAGTTCACCTCTTGAGCAAGAATACTGTTGTGAGAGTGGTCCCTGCAGGGAGATGGGGAGGGTTTTTTTTTTGAAGGAGATAGTGTTGCAAACTTGATTGTATAGTGAGAGTGGATGACATTCAACACCCACTTGTCTATTGTTATCACACTGCAGGTGTCAAAAAAAAGAGTGCTAGACAACCCCTGAATGGAGTATTGGGTCAGGAGGTGTTGGGCTTAGTGATTCATGGCTCTCGAGCTTGTGTCAAAAATACCATTGGGTCGGGGGCTGAGATTGGGATATTGAGGCTGGTGCAGAGAATAGATGGAAGTGGGACTTTTGAGACCTCTGCTTTTTAAGAAGTGATTTGTTGGGTCTCTGATGGTAGAAGTGTCATGTCCTATATCTCGATGAAGTGGATTGGTGATGGAACTTCCTCTTAGGGGCAGGTGTGTATATACGCAGCGATCAAAAGGGTGTGTAGGGACTCATCTATTTTCTGACTGAAGAGGTAAGATTCATCGAAGGTATTCTGGTCCTCCCTGAGGAACGGAGCCAGGACTCCCTTCACATCACAATGGCAGTTGTGGCAGCTCTAGAGGAAATATTGGCCACATCGATTGCAGCTGCATGGAAACTTTTAAAAAACACCATAATAGTGTTAAATGTATATCCCAAATTAAAAACATAGTAAGAGGACCAAAGAAGTGCCACCAGGGCTAACAACACAGCAAAAGAAGCGGTCAGAGGCAAAAAGGCATCCTTTAAAAATACAAAGTTAATTCCTATTGAGGAAAATAGAAAGGAGCATAAACTTTGGCAAGTCTACTGTAAAAGTATAATTAGGCAGGCCAAAAAAGAATTTGAAGAGCAACTAGCCAAAGACTCAAAAACTAATAGCAATTTTTTTTCAAGTACATTAAAAGCAGGAAGCCTGCTAAACAACCAGTGGGACCACTGGATAATCGAGGTGCTAAAGAA
The DNA here is from genome assembly GCF_013100865.1 of Trachemys scripta elegans. Taxonomy (NCBI): domain Eukaryota; kingdom Metazoa; phylum Chordata; order Testudines; family Emydidae; genus Trachemys; species Trachemys scripta. Next base: position 243,996,917 of record NC_048299.1, read on the forward strand.
GCATTCAAGAAAGAAAATGCCATTGCAGAGAAACAAAATGAATTCTTTGAATCAGTCTTCACTGCAGAGAATCTGAGGGAGATTCCCACACCTGAGCCATTCTTTTTAGGTGACAACTCTGAGGGACTGTCCCATATTCCAGTGTCATAAGAGGAAATTTTGGAACAAATTGATAAATTAAACAGTAACTAGTCACCAGGACCAGATAGTATTCACCGAAGAGTTCTGAATGAACTCAAAAATGAAATTACAGAACTACCAACTGTGGTATGTAACCTGTCGCTTAAATCAGCCTCTATACCAGATGATGGAGGATAGCTAATATGACACCAATTTTTAAAAAAGGTTTCAGAGGCGATCCCAGCAATTACAGGCCAGTAAGCCTAACTTCAGTACCAGGCAAATTGGTTTAACTATAGTAAAGAACAGAATTATCAGACATATAGATGAACATGATTTGTTGGGGAAGAATCAACATGGTTTTTGTAAAGAGAAGTCATTCCTAACCTATCTATTTGAATTCTTTAACAGGGTCGACAAACATGTGGACCAAGTGATCCAGTGGATATAAAGTACTTGGACTTTCAGAAAGCCTTTGACAAGATCCCTCACCAAAGGCTTTTAAGCAAAGTAAGCAGTCATGGAATCAGAGGAAAGGTCCTCTCTTGGATTAGTAACTGGTTAAAAGATAGGAAACAAAGGGTAGGAATAAATGGTCAGTTTTCAGAATGGAGAGATGTAAATAGTGGTGTCCCCCAGGGGTCTGTACTAGGACCACTACTGTTCAACATATTCATAAATGATATGGAAAAACAGTGAGGTGGCAAAATTTGCAAATGATACAAAATTACTCAAGATAGTGAAGTCCAAAACCGATTGAGAAGAGTTACAAAGGGATCTTACAAAACTAGGAGCCTGGGCAACAAAATGGCAGATGAAATTCTATGTTGATAAATGCAAAGTAATGCACATTGGAAAATATAATCCCAACTATACATACAAAATTATGGGGTCTAAATTAGCTGTTATCACTCAAGAAAGAGATCTTGGAGGTCTATAAAAACTTGACTGATGTGGAGAAAGTGAATAAGGAAATGTTATTTACTTCTTCACATAATACAAGAACTAGGGGTCACACAATAAAATTAATAGACAGCAGGTTTAAAACAAACAAAAGGAAGTACTTCTTCACACAACACACAGTCAGCCTGTGGAACTCTTTGCCAAGGGATGTTGTGAAGGACAAAACTATAACAGAGATCAAAAAAGAACTAGATAAGTTCATAGAGGATGGCTATTAGCCAGGACGGGCAGGGATGCAACACCATGCTCTGAGTGTCCCTAGCCTCTGTTCACCAGAAGCTGGTAGTGGATGACTTGATGATTGTCTGTTCTGTTCTTTCCCTCTGAAGCACCTGGCATTGGCCACTGTTGGAAGACAGGACACTGGGCTAGATGAACCATTGGTCTGACTCCGTATGGTCATTCTTATGTTCTTATGTAGGTTAGAGGGTGGTTCTAGCTACTGACTTCCCTTCCTCTATCAGGGTTGGAAATGAATAAAGTCCAGTTGTGGGAGGCTGTTGGTGAATTTGCCAAACTTGGAATACTTCAGGAAATCATATTTAGCCAACTGCTTGATAATTAGCTAGCCTGAACTGAAGTCTGGAGGACCAGTAGATCTAAGCATTTACACTCTTTGTCTGTGGGAATAGATCGGAGATATCGTTGCCTGGACCTTTCTGAAGTGGCCGGAACCACCAACAAGTTGGGAGCTGGGTAAGAGAACAGGAATTCTGAATCCTTAGCCAGCACATAATAATGCCTCTCCACGCCTTTAGGGGTAGGAGTACAGGTGGCAGGGGGGGTGTCACACTGTCCTAGCCAACTCCAGTATGGCCTCTGTGAGGGGGCTTTGAACAGGATGCTGTGTTCTTTGGGACCATGAACTTCCTGGAGCAGACGTGATCGTGGTGAGACGTCACCAAGCGAGGGCGCACTGACGAACTAAGCTAATTCCCAGGATAGCCGGCAGGAGGTGCCACATCGGTGAGTCGAACCCAGTCACAGCCTCATTGACCAGGAGGGCTATTCTTGTAGGTCTTCAGAGGCATGGAAAATGTCCAAGCACTTGTGTTAGGAGTCCTGAATCTCCTCTCATGGCATCTGAAATTCCCCAACGACTCTGCAGAGGTGGTCCTGGAATTGCCAAAGTCATCTGGGGGGAGAGGGGATACTTAGGTCACCACTTCATCAGGCAATGAAGATGATGGTAATGTGGCTGGTTTCAATGGAACCTCCAGAACTGGAGTATAGTACTACTACTCCTCTATTGGATCTGGGGGTAAATTTAATGGTTCCTTCGAAAAAGAGGCAGGTGGCAACTCCCTGGTGTATCGAATAGATTTTGAAGGGAGATGCTAGTCCCAGGGTCCCCAATATGGCCAGTAGGTGATCATGGGGGTCCCCAAGGTATGGGGTACAAGTGTCTCCAAGTCAGGTGAAGTGGCAGTTGATTCCAGGGCTGTGTGGGTCTCTTGGGAAATGAGTAAGGACAGTACAGGAGGAGCAGTTCCTCTGATGGTTCTGAATCTCCTGAGGAGGAAAAGGCTGACTCTGTTTCCAGTGGTGGTACCACCGGTGCCACTGGAGACACCGGAGTTGTGAANGGGGGGGGGGGGGGGGGGGGGGGGGGGGGGGGGGGGGGGGGGCGGCAGGGCGCCATAAGCTCTGTCCCACAGGCAGGTTTCTCAGAAGAGATGTGAGCTCCCTGGAAACAGAGAGTCCTGATGGAGCAGGGGATTCTGGATTCAGGACAGCAAAAATGTCCTGTGGTGTGGCTATGGATCTAGACCTCCCAGGTGTAAGGGAGACTTTTTCTGTTCGGGCCAGCAATGATGATGGTATCGGGCAGTGGTCGGTCTTCACCAGTACTAGAGGGACCCAGGTCTTATGAGGAACTGGGGATGGTGGTACCAACAGAACACTGTCTGGAACGAGCAGAGACCCATGTATCTGTGCTTTCTTCTCAAGCCTATGGGACTTAGGACATACTAAATCCTCATGGACTGAGCTGGTGGATTTGCTTGCAGGCACATCTGATTTCTTTGAAGTGAAGTGGACATAGAGGAAGACTTAATCCCGTGCTTATGAGAGTGCTTCCCAACTAGGTTCCGCTGTGGTGTCTGTGGATTCTCTGGCACCAAAGTCAGACTTTGCAGCAGGAGGCTCACTCCTTGCTGATTCAGGCTGATGTACAGGTAGGGTTCCCCGGCCTGGTCTGTTTGGGGTCTCATGGCCATCTCCAGGAGATACTTACAAAAGCAAAGCGCTTTTTTGGGTACGGCTGAGGAAGGGCTGGCAACTACTGCACTGAGCCGCAATGTGAGCTTCTCCCAGGGAATAGAGGCTGTGTTGATAGTTGTTGCTGACCAAGAAGGATCATGGGCAGGAGGTGCAGAGTTTGAAGCCTGGAGTTCTGGGCATAGTACAGTACCCGGATGGGGTACTGGGTTGTGGGGGGAATCCCCCATAGCCTAATCTAACTCTAAAAGGTACTAAAAACTATTAAAATGACTAAATGTATACAAGTTCTTAAGAACTATTAAAACTATGAACTATTTATCACAATTAATATTGTTTTTCAGAATGACATCATAGCTGAGGACCCTAAAGTTTTCAACCTGAACCATGTGATGGTGAGAAGGAACTGAAGAGGTGATTGACCCGCCCTGCCTTTTATCACCTCGATTAGAAGCACAAGGCGAGCAAGGGCACACGCATGGACCAGTGAACACTACTTTCAAATTCTCTGACTCCAGGCACATGGTGCACATGCATAACCCAAAGTGGAATACAATAGGGACATCACTCTGAGAAGAGGGCTCCTTGTGCCCTTTCCCTCCCTTGCAAATGCACACAGGGGCTGGGCACAATTTGATGCCAACTCTGTATATTCCAGTTGTGCCTATTCTCTTTTTCCATGTCTAATTTCTTTCCTATAAAACCCTTGAAGAGCCCCTCATAAAGCCCCATTAGACTTTTATTTCTCACTTTTTTTAAGTGAAGTCTGTTGTACATTAATTATGGCATTCTGCAGAAACCTCTGAACATCATTTACATTCTTAAGGCTCCCTCCAGTCCACGTTTCTTTCCAAGAGAGTGAGAGTTGCAGAGGATCTGCATTCTTCCCAAACAACATAGCTGATCCTATTCCTAGTAAGAAGCTCCTCTTTGGAAGTAGCTAAGTAATCTCCTTATTGGCACTGAGTAGTCTCCCAAACCTTCCCTTTTTCTGGATGGGTTGAGGTAGGGGTGAGGGTCACAGACAAAGTGACATAGGAATAACACTGCATTGCAGTTAGTCAGGGAAGTGGACCATGAAAGTCCAGAGCTACCGCTTGTTGGCTAGCGATCCCAAAACAAAGCTGACACCCAAGGAGGAGAAGAAGAAGAATCATATTGTCCCAGAGATTCTATTCCTCCCTTTGCCCTTTAAAAGCTAGCAATCAGAGGTTCAGGAAGAACACAGAAGTCTGAAAAAGTCTGTTGAAGAAGAGGAAGCTACCAATAGAGTTAAGAATCCCTCTTGCGAACTGCAAGGTAAGCTTAGGCCATCACAGCTTGCTACTGGGAGTACTTGAGAACTAGGATTGCAGTAACTGTTGCAGGCTGCATGTCTCCAAAGAGTAGAGAAAGGATTTGAGCATGGATTAGGAATTGCAGCACATATGAGATGAGGAACTCATTTATATAAACTCTCATTCCCCAAATAACTGCAATTCCCAGCACAGATCTTGGGGGGAGAGAGGGGGTTTGGCTTTGCACACCATGTTGACCTGTCCTTTTGGCAGGCTGATCATCTGCCTGCATGGATTTTTGAGTCTTAAAAGGTTTGGAAGGCCACATATCATTTTTTTCTTGAAATCCTTACTTTGTAACATTTCTATCCACAAGAATTTACTCCGGATTTTCCTTCGCTCCCTCAAATTTTTTTTTTTTAAATTATCTGGTACCTTTATGCTTATTACTACCCTGTTCCATAACATGTTAAATTTGATTAATTCAGGATTACTTGCACTAAGCCTCCCTATTAGTCTCATAGTTTATAAAGCAAATACTGTTTCAGCATCAAAACAAATTAAAACATGTACTAAATGTTTTATGGGGTTACTCATCTTACTGAAACTCATCACTCATCAATGGGACTGTTTATTATCTTACATTTGAAGAGAAAAAAAATCTCCAGTCTACTATAAGCTACACCACAAATAAATAAAATGTAATCCTGCCTTGAATTTCAAACCAAGCTTGCATAAGTCACAACAGAAGTTTTTCCAACATACACCCAACTTCACATTTAATATAAAACACACTACGCTGTTTTAATTGTTCATTTGTTATCTAATCATTCGTTTCAGTTTACCAGACTCTCGCTTTACTTTTTAGACTTAACACAAGCTTCTTGCACACTATAAATAATTCCTTGCATTCTGCCACAATAGAATCCAAACCTTAGAAGTGTGGAATTCTTCCTGCAAGGTGCTGAGCAACTTCAACTGCTAGCGAAGTCATTTAATATATGTCTGAAGTTAATGGAAGGTAAAAGTGCTCAGCACCTCACCTCACAGATTCAGGTACTTACAGACAATTTCGGATACTCTCACTCATGTTGAATTGTACCTTATTAAACAAATAGTCCCTCTACAGATGTTCTTGTGGAGTGAAGGTCATACACAACATGAGTAAGGGTATCAGAATGTGTCATGAAGTCACTGTTTAACAAGTGCAGATTACAAAGATTGTATCATATTTTATAATTTTGCTCTCTGAAAAAAAAACTAGTAATTTTTCAGTTTTTCTACTCTTTTAGGGGCTAGTCCAAAGCCCTTTGAAGTCAACTGGAATCTGTCTGTCAGTGAAAGATGACAATACTTAAATAAAATATGCTAATTGGCCCCAATATTTTCTGGATATACAACGTGAAAAAAAAAAGCATGCCCCTATCCTGCAACTGGATCTGTGCAGACAGACTGCAATACCCATACAGAGTCTCTTTGAAGTCAATGGGCCCATACACAGGCACAGAGAATACTTCTGCATGGATCCAAATTTGAGGATCAGGATCTTATTAATTAGCTTTATCTCATAATTACTACATTTCAGTTTAATTTCAAGAAATTCATCCAAACAAATGTGGGGCATGAGAGAAAGAGCAAGATACAGTTTATAAGGACTACATGTTAAAAGCAGTATATACAGTGTTTAAATATTGATACCATAATGCTGTACACCCTTGTGCAATTTGGAAAAATAATTCTTAATCGAAAAAGGAAATAAATAATTAACATACTTTTCATAGTCCCATCTTCTTCTTCATCATCATCATCATCATCGCTATTTATCACCATAGTCCCTAAGTCTGATTCTAACATGGTACTGTTATGTTCAATCATTGTCTGGGCACTTTCACTCATTGTGCTTGTGGCCCTCATTGTGCCAGCACTCTCTGAATTAGTTTTAACCATGGTGTGGGAGTCCAGCTCGTCTTCTTCCTGCAAACAAACATTAGGAATTATTTGCAGCAAAACATTTAAATGAACAAGTCAAAAAGTTAATAGTTTAGGTGCCTTATTTCATTAATTTTGCAACTTCAGCTGACTTTTTTTTCAATTACCTTTAATTTTTTTAGACCTCTGCCATGTTTAAATTGAGAAACTATAAAATATTGTTGTTTTCAAACAAGTGTAATGTCTCCTAAGTTGGCCTTTAGAACTCACTGAGCCTATTGTAGTTCTTACCCCTCAATTCCCTTTTATATAAAAAAGGGCCAGTTACCTTGCAATAGACCTCAAACAGGTATGTTGATTATCCTCCCCTATTGTTCAATATTGCGAATAGTATGTGATGTCAAGGGACAAGAGTCAGTTAAGTTTGAGAGTTAGAGGGTCCTTGAGAACTGTTTGAAGAGTCCACCGCAAAAAAAGAGGGGCCAACTAGGCTTATTTGTATGTATTTATTTTTTTAACAGCCACTTTCATGATAAAAGGGCAAGAAGAAAACATGTTGATACTTTGTAGAAAAATATCTGCTGAGCAGATGCTTCAACACTGTAGAAAAGAACTAATTCCAGCAAGGGCTACAACAGCATTTTCAATCAGTGGCAGTAATGTGCCAGGAATGTAAAACAGGGAACTGATGATAATCCAGTTTATGAATCATAAAATCCATATGGAATACAAATATTTGAAAACACTATTAGGAAATCCTACTCCTTTTCTGAAGTCAGATTTAGAATATGTGCACATCACAGCAATTTAAAGGATAACATGGTGTACTGTGCATTAAGTTCCACTACATGGATAAAATCTACTATCCAAAGAAAATCTAAGTTCAAATATGCTTCTTGTTGATTATTCAGAAAAATCTCTGTTAATACAAAGACTCTAATTTCAAGCACTTCCTTTTAAATGCTAATACTATCCTTTGATTTTCAGTCCTCCTTGGGGAAAATATAAATCAGTCATATATGCCTATTTTGCCTATGTCAGGGCATAACATAATTTGAGTTCAGGAATAGTCACCACAGAACAATCCCGAATGAGGGAGCCAAATACCACTAATTATAGCTATACAAGTCAACATAAGGGACTGTCCTGTGAAACATGTTTTTTCCTGAGAAGAGAAAAATATTATTTGTTAGGCACAGATAATGGGTATGGTGCTGCATATGACAAAATAAAACAGTTACGTTTTCAGAAGAAGAAATTGTATTTATAAATGGAAAAAGAAAACACTTAAATAATATTCTGCCCACAGAATTACTTTCTATGTTTGTACAGTGCCTAGCACAATCAAGTACTGAGCCACATCTTTATGGACCAGTCCCTTTATCCTTGTTGAATGCCACCATGTTAACTTTCCTCCCATCTATGATAACAGAATATAGGCAATCGTTTTACATTCTAATGCTTATCTAGTAAAAAGCTAGCATGGGCTGACACAGAGAGTTTTTGTTAGCAATTCTATCACCCTGTATCCTGAAGATGAACTACTATAAAGTAAGTAAATCTCCAGTTTTGGAAGTGGGAGATCTCATTCCAATTCTGGGCCTCCTGCTAACACTGCAAAGTGTTGCAGCCATAGTACTACTCCATATAATCATGATTTAGAAATAAATTCTAGTGTAAATGTCACGAAAACAATTATTTTTTGAGGACGAAAAAAATTCTAAAACGTTGTTTTTTAAATAAAAGCACTTCACTTGTTTTCTTTTTGAAACTTTTCTTAAGTATAACCTACATTCCACAATAGTATCTTTATTCCTCTGCCTTTAACAATTTGGGGTATTCCCAAAGATATGGAAAATTTACAGCAACAGCATTAGAAAGATTGTGCCAGTATACAGATAAGACTATTTTAATAGTGCTCCTCCTGGTGGTAAAAATAAGATGCTAAAGTTAACTCCCATTGAAATAATTTTGTCTACGGGTTACCTAAAGATTTTTTCCTTCTCAACTAAGTTACTTAGAATGTATGCTCTTTGGGGCAGGGGCTGTCTTTTTGTTCAGTGTTTGTACAGTGCCTAGCACAACGGGGTGCTGCTTCTTGATGGGTCTTTTGACATTATTGCAATACATATATATAGAACATAGATAAATTAACTACATTGTTCATTAAGGAATGTACATTCTGTCTGAGCCCAAAGTAGCCAAATTCACTATCCCCTCTTTTACAGTATGAGTGTGGATGTTTATTCTGATAAATGTTGGAAACAAGATTTTCCTTTAGTATCCAGATTAGCCTCTGCAGTTAAGGCAAGGAGAAAAATTGTTTGGCTTATTAATTTGCCTGAGCAATAATAATGGCAATACCTAATATTTGAACCTCTAAACCTACTATAACTGGAAACAGTCTAGTCAGTGTAAAACATTCATATATACATATACATATATTAATCATATTTATTATGACAGTGCCTAAGAACCAACGAAAAATGGGGCCCCTCTGTGCAAGACTATATAAATACAGAGTAACAGATTGTCCCTGCCCTGAAGAGCTTACAGTCTAAGCAGACAAGATAGACACAGGGTGGGGGAAGGAGTATAACTCACATGCAGAGGGAACAATGTGATGGCAGCAAATGTCATCTTGGTTCTAAAGTATATTTATTTGACGGATTTAGTTAGGAGTTGATAAGCTAAACGGAAAGAAAAATGAATGGAGATGAGACACTGAAGGGAAGGGGAAGTGAAGGGAATAGGGTAGAGAGGAGGTTAAGAGGTCCAGGTGTGGAGTGACGCACTGGTGAACAGATTGTGAGGGAAGGAGAGAGTTGGAAAAAACAGCCAATCAGCTCATAGCAGAGAAAATCCTGTCAAAACCATAGGAAGTTCCCTGAACGTCCAAAGGGCCCCAGCTTTGGCTGCTTCTGCAGCTGCTCTTACTGGATGAAGGATCTGTTTTGAACTTTGTTTAAAACTTTATTTTAACATCTTTAATTTAAAAAAATGACTATGATGGAACAACTGGGTAACATCAGCAATAAGCCTGGCAAAAGGAAATAAAGTCATTCATTTCCATGTCACCAGTTCAAATGGGAAATAGTGACTGAAAGTCATTACCATCTTACAGTTGTTCAGAGGTTTACTGGGTGGTTGCTACCTAATACCTAGCACAGCATTAAAGCCCCACTAGCACTAATTGTCAGTCTCTGAAGAGACTTAGGCCTGGTCTACACTGGGGGTGGGGGTGTCAATCTAAGATATGCAACTTCAGCTATGATAGTAGTGTAGCTGAAGTCGACGTATCTTAGATTGACTTAGAATCACTTACTTTGTGTCCTCGCGGTGCGGGATCGACGGCTGCCGCTCCCCCATTGACTCCGCTTCCGCCTCTCGCCATGGTGGAGCTCCGGAGTCGACGGCAGAGCGATCGGGGATCGATTTATCGCGTCTACACTAGACGCGATAAATCGATCTCTGATAGATCAATCACTACCCGCCAAACCAGCGGGTAGTGTAGACATACCCTAAGGATTGAATGACCAAGATGATTTAACAACCATTTTGGCCTGAAAAGTGTTTTCTCCAGGTCAGAGTTGATACAGGGTTCTCCAGGACAGTGGTATGAAACATCTACTGCTGCTACCCATAGTGTTTAAAAAAAACTGTTTTGTGGATTAAACCAGGTCATCAGTTTCCAGGGTTGTCATTCCAGCAGTTTTCACGGATATTAGAGATGTAAGTAATAGCTTAGTAGACCTAAGGGGCTCTGAATAAGCCACTTAAATCTACCGGATGTGTTTATAAAGTTATATCAATACAAGTTTACACAACAGATGGAAATAATTTCTGAGTATTGGTTACAATCTATAATTAACTCTTAATGAACATTTCAGGGGAACTTTGGCTCTACTATTTAAAAATATTACGCGACAAAATATTAATTAAAACAAATATGACAAATTTAAAATAGCAAGGATAATAGGCATCAAGGATGACGCTTCATCCTCAGACCATTCCAAATGTAATCGACTCTTAAGTTTGTACTTGGTTGTATTTGGGGTATATCGGAAATATATATGAGAGAAAGATATCTAACTTATTCTGGCATGATATAGAACTGTCAGTTGTAGAAACTGGGTTTAACTGCAGACTTTTTCAATACCCTATGGCACTTCATGGCTGTCATTTTGGATCCTCACCTCTCTACCAAAGCATAGATAAGGATTTTATAACTAAAAAAAAGCTTTTAAGCATGAAAGGTGGCCACAGGGACCTGCTTATCAGGACAGACAACCCAAAGTTACAACAATGAAAAGCACGTGCAAGACTTCACAAACTACACAGTTGCAGGAAAGATATTACAAGGCTCTGTAAGTTCTTGCAAAATGTTAAAACATTTTCAAAGAGGAGGTGATCTTGCATACTGTATGAGTTACAACATTAAGTATGATTGACTTTAAGAACTATAGAATTAATTAGAGCTTCCCTTTTTACAAATTTTGTAAACAGATAACAGAAAGTCAAGGGATTAAGATTGCTATTGACGTGTAGAAATGCAATAAAACAAACAGTTTGCCTTTAAAATGCCTTAACTACACTTTGTATATTAAAATAAAAAACACTAGATGGCACCAAAGACAGCTAACTAGACTTCAGTACATTAAGTGAAAATTTACATGCTGACAAAATTTAATATCCTATAAAATAATTTCATTTACTATTAACACCTCATCATCACCTTGGAAAAATGTGGTTGTAGACTCAGCTATCTTTTGGAAAAAGCACTGTAGCAGCATCATAAACACATAATATACTTTGGATAAGTATAAGGATCTGAAAAAGTTCCATAACATCTATAAAGCCTGATTCAGCAGAGCACTTAACCATGTGCTTAATTTTAAGCACAGGCTTAAGTCTACTCCTATTCAACAAACCATGTAAGCACTTAAATTTAAGCATGTGGTCAAGTCTCATTGACTTCAGTGGACTTATACACAGTCAAGAGAGGAAATTACCTTGTGGTAATTGAAGGTTCTTCCAGATGTGTGGTCCCTATATGTAGTCCACACTGTGAGTGTGTGAATGCCCTCCATGCGCCTGGAGTCGGAGAATACTTGCAAGTTGTGTCTGTTGGTCCACGTGTGTGCCCTTGCCTTCTTCATGCTTCCAACTGAAGGCATAAAGGGACAGAGCTGACCGACCACCTCTCCAGTTCCTTCTCTATCCCAAATCCAGTAAAGAGCTGAAGCAGAGGGGAAGGAGGGCGGGTAGTGGAATACACACAGAGACCAAGCAAGAACCTCCAGTTACCACAAGGTAAGTAACTTCCTCTTGTTTGAGTGCTGGTACTATGTGTATTTCACTGTTGGTGACTGAGAAGCAGTACTCAAGTAGGAGCAGGGTGTGAGGATGCAGATTGCAGAACTGTTTGGAGAACCATTGTCCCACAGGATGCGTCAGCAGATGAATTCTGCACTAGAGCAGAATGTCTCATGAACATGTGGCTGGAACTCCACTTAGCGGCTCTACTAATGTCCAGTGAAGGTACTTCCTGAAGCCATAGACTCTTGCAAAATGAGCTCTCTCCCTAGGAGGGGGAAGATGATATAATAACTGGCAACAAAGCAGGATACAAACCAAGATCCACCTAGAGATCTTCTGGGAGGACACAGCTTGACCGTGGACTCATTCTGTTATAGTGAAAAACAAACAATCTAGGTGATTTTTAATTGGTTTTGTCTTTTGCAGGTAAAAGGAGAGAGCGCACTGCATACGGAGAGAGTGAAGTCTCTTCTTCTGATGCATGCAGTTTCAGAAAAAATACAGGTAAGTGGATTGATTGCTTTATGAGAAATGCTGAAACTACTTTGTAGTTGTAGAGACTTTGTTCTTATGGAATTTGATGTATAGCAGATCTGCCATTAGTGCTCCCAGCTCACCCACCCTTTTGGCTTAAGTGATGGCCATAAAGAATGCAACTTTCATTGATAATGGAACATGTAGCTAATGGTTCAAAGGGAGGCTTAGTGAGTGCCAAAAGTACAAGATTTAAGTCCCAATGATCAGTAGTTTCCTTACTGGTAGGAACATTCTGATTAGGCCTTTTAAGAATCTGCTAGTAAATGGGTGAGTAAAAACTGAATCACCATCTGATGCTGGATGGTATGCACTGATTGCTGCCAAGTGGACTTATATAGAACAGAGGGAAAGCCCAGCTGTTGAGAGAAAAAAAAAAAAAACAGTCCAAAATGAGGGTAGTATCTGCTGACTCAGGAGATACATGTTTTTGCTGTGCCCAGATGAAACAACACTTCCATTTTGCTGAGTAGCATTTTCTACTGAGTCGGCTCTGCTATTATTAAGGCTGGTTTGTATGGCTTCAGAAATGTTCTAATGTTGATGATGCCCAATCCAAAAAACAGGCCATGAGATGAAACACTTCCGGTTTGGGATGCTTGATGCTTTTCTCCTGGGTATTTTCTAGGCTGGAGTTTCCTCGCCTCACGCGTACAGCTAGCCGTGACATGTGCCTTCCAAATAGCACTGGTGGTCATTGCTGACCAAGAAGAAAAGGGGGTAGGAGACAAAGTTTTTGAAGGCTGGAGACCTGGGCACAGTCCAATACCCATAACGGTGAATGGGGGGGGGGTACCACAAGGCGGGGGAATCTATCTAATTGGAAAACTCTGCTGAAAGGTAACTATAAAGAACTATATACAAAAGGCACTAAGGCAAACTTTGATTTCTCTAACCTGTAAATATTTCAAAGGAAAGCTCCAGATACTGGAGGTTCTGACCCAGGCCATGCAATGGCAAAAAGGAAATGGAGAGGCAGTTGGTTCACTCCAGCCCTTTATGCCTTGAAAGGCAAAGACACAAGTGCAGGCTAACAGACACTGCTTGCAAGAAACCTCCAAGTCTAGGAGCATGAAGCGCATGTGCACACCCACAGTGGAATACACGTAGGAACCAGCACTCAAAGAACAACATATATATTATTCACAATCTCTATGCAATTTTTAACTCCATGTGCACGTGGCCTTGATTATATACTTACAGCAATGACCATCTCTCCAAACTTAACACTAGATATAAACTACCCCATATATCAAACTGACCCATGACATACTTCATGTCCTAAACATGTCCACAGATGGTTGCATTTCAGTGGTGGATGATGTGATCTTTATTAGAGCTGTCAATTAATCTCAGTTAACTGAAGTGATCAACTCAAAACAAATTAACTCGATTAAAAAAATTAATCACAATTAATCACAGTTTTAATTGCACTGTTAAACAATAAAAATACCAATTTAAATGTATTATAAATATTTTTGATATTTTTCTACATTTTCAAATATATTGATTTCAATTACAACACAAAAGACAAAGTGTACGGTGCTCACTTTATATTATTATTTTTTATTACAAATATTTGCACTGTAAAAAAGATAAACAAAAGAAACAGTATTTTTCAATTTATCTTATACAAGTACTTAGTGCAATCTATGTATCATGAATGTGCAACTAACAAATGTAAAAAGCAACAGAGAGTCCTGTGGCACCTTTAAGATTAACAGATGTATTGGAGCATAAGCTTTCGTGGGTGAATGCCCACTTCGTCGGATGCATGCATAAGCTTTCGTGGGCGTTCACCCACGAAAGCTTATGCTCCAATACATCTGTTAGTCTTAAAAGTGCCACAGGACTCTGTTGCTTTTTACAGATCCAGACTAACACGGCTACCCCTCTGATACCTAACAAATGTAGAATTTTTTTACATAACCGCACTCAAAAGCAAAACAATGTAAAACTTTAGAGCCTACAAGTCCACTCAGTCCTACTTCTTGTTCATCCAATTGCTAAGACAAACAAGTGTGTTTACATTTACAGGAAGTAATGCTGCCTGCTTCTTATTTACCATGTCACCTGAAAGTGAGAACAGGCATTCACATGGTACTGTTGCAGCCGGCATTGCAAGGTATTTATGTGCCAGATATGCTAAACATCAGTATCCAGGAGCGCCGCCAGCTTTTCTGCTGCCCTAGGCAGTGGAAGGACCCGCCCCGAAATACCGCCCCCCACAGAGGCGGCAGAAGGTCCCGCCGCCAAAATACCGCTGCGGTTGCCACCCCTCAAATTGTAGTGCCCTAGGCAACCATCTAGGTTGCCTAATGGGTTATGCCGGCCCAGTCAGTATCCAAAAATATTTAAATAAATGGTATTTTATTATTGTTTAACAGTGCAATTAAAACTGTGATTATCATGATTTTTTTAAATCTCACAATTAATCGTGATTAATTTTTTGAATCGTTTGACAGCCCTAATCTTTATATATTCCTTACCTACCTCACAGGAGTGGTAGTGAGGCTTAATTAGTTTGCATAATAAAATGTTATGAAAATCAGATGAAAGATGAAAGCATTATTATGTATCTACCATGCAAAGTTGAACTATATTATTCCTCTTTTCCAGCAGTCTATATTCATTTTTCAATGTATGTGGTAAATATAAAAACTCCCAGCACATAATCAATATTGCCTTGCTGTGCATATTAAGTGCTATAAAAATGCATTATTCACTAAAAGACACACGGCAATTTACTTTTACTTTAAAAAATAATGCCATAAAAAAGGAATAATTACAGCAATTATTTGCAAAATTTCAAATTCTGACACCATTTTCTAAGCACTAATATAACAGCAACAAAAGGAAATTTAATTATAAGGATTAATTAGCATAAAGGGAGGCATACTGTATTGGTAAGGCAATGGCTGCCTGTTATGAGTCAGTTACAAAAGTAAAATTAGTTTGAATTAGTCCTCTAAAATAGTTTAAACATTCTTCAAATAACGGAGACATTTAAATGTAACAGAAAACATATTCTAAGAGTTGATTATTAGTTCATTTCTTTAAAGATCCTTTGAAATAAATATTTAGACATGTTTTTTGTGAGCTGCCAGGCAACGAATTACTTTACATTCCCATAATACAGCTGCCCGACCTCAGAATCAAATTCACATCACACTTCAAAAAATGCATAAGAGAAGAGATTGGTCATGTTTAGTAATGCTTAAACTAACATTTAAACTTTGATATTGCGATTAACCTTCTGTAAAGTACGCAGCTTGCAATTTTTGCTTAATTAAAAAAATCTGTACAATTACCTCAGCACCTATCAAAACATGTCAGTTTGTCAGAATGCATTCCCATCACACAAGCAGTTCCTGTAACATGCACAAAATCAATTCACAGTACACTATTTCCAATCATATTCTGTAATTCAAACAAGACAAGAAAAGCTAGTTGTTAATAACAGCCATCCAGGCTACAGGTGTGCAGTGTCAGGTTTTTGAAAAGCATATATATCAAAATATTTACTACAAATTGTGTCCCCATCACAAGATGCTTACAGCAGGTGGACAAGATGTGACTCTTCCACACCTGAGGAAAACAGAATGGTACAGGTTCTGAAAATGAAGACTGTACTTGTGCAATCTTTGTACTTAATCCATTTAGTTCTAAAAAATCCCTTTTACTTATATACATGAAATGTATACAGAGAAAAAGCATATACAAAATGTGTACTACTATACCTATAGCTGTGTTTCTACACTGAGGACATGAATTAAAGTTCAAATTTCTTGATGTTATAGCAAAAGATACCATGTCATGCCACAAACTGGTTATTTTAGTCAATTATGTTATTCATACAGTACCACAGATGTACACAGCACTGCTGAAAGGAAAAATACACCACACAAATGGAATCCACCTGCTCCAAGAGCTTTGGAGTTACTATATGACATGTTATCTTCCCTATATTATTGTGCAATGTTCAATGCACTAGTTGGTTGTCACTCTCCAACCTAAGGATGGCTGCAGTTCAGTGGGACTGTTACATCTGTAATCGGACTATGCACATGTATATAAACTGTATGTAGAGATCATTAAATGCAGGCACCTTCGCATATTAAATTATTTAGGGCTACGTTTTCACTCGGACTACATGCTCACACAGGGCATTAAGGAATAGTAAGAAACCCATGTATTCCTGCACAGGTTACCTGGACCTTGGGTCTGGATATGCAGGGATAAGTGAGCCACTTACCTCTCCCTGCCCAGAGCAGGTGACCATGGAAGAGAAGAAACACTGACTGTGCCTTCCCCCCGAATGCACCTGCCAGAATAGCTATATCCACACAAGGGGTGTCATAATACGCTGCTGGTATCTATCTTCTTCCCGCCCTCAGAGTAAGGGTCAAACAGGAAGGGAGCTGAGCCTTCAACTGAGTCCGCCCCTTGTTCAGCACTGTGCCTTCTAGCCCTTCTCAATCTAGCCCTTAACAATTTAGAACATGAAGCGAAGATGATCTTTTCCAATCAGAAGTGCAAAAAGAATGTAGGAAGATAGCATATAATTACCAAACTTGGAATTGGTCCTGGACATTAGGGTTAACTCTGTACTCTTATGAAAAGTGTACTGTAATCTTTAATGACTACAAGTGGGCAAGACCTTGGTTTCACCTCCCACATGAAAGCTGGAGTTTCTTATGATGATTGACTGCATATAAGATGCAATGGCAACACAAGGGAAATCGACATCAAGAATGAGTGATTATTAAAACTAGTCCAGAACAAGATATTTTATACAACGTGATAAAATGAAAAGTCACTACTACAAACCTGTGGTTGAAAATGAAACTTTGTTTAAAATTTAGTTGGATTAATTTAAATGTTTATTCATGATAAGGATTCTAGCTGCACTGGTAACTTTTCTTTCGCACTACAGCACTTTTTTTCAATACTCAAGCTATTTATTATTAAGTTCAGTTTTTTGAGCAGCATAGAGAAAATCAGAGTACATGCAGGTCCTATTAGCAATAAATATACTTGTAAGTACCAAACATAATTCATTAGCAATTTCAACAAAAATAACCATCAGATATTCATTATAGCAAATCACAGACCTAATAGCCAAGTACCATTTTTCTTTTATTTTCCAAACCATATAATCATAAAAAAATGTAGGGTAAAAAAAAAAAAAAAAAAAAGCACACCACTAAAGGCCTGTGATAGAGCCTTCAGAACCTTGAAAGACCTCTGAGCAGAGTAACTGTTTTCCTTCACCCAGTTATCACTCCACACAGATGCTTCAGATGTTGGGTGGGGCTGTCCCAGGACATGGATAGAGTGGGGGAGAACACCCAATACTTTATATTAGCCAGAAACTGTTTCCTAGAGAAATGGCCCACTTAACTATAGAGAAAGAGCCCTGGGGAGTGAAGTTGGCCGTAGAAGCACTACAATATTACATTTTCGGAAACCCCTGCCTCTCGATAACTGATTACCGACCTCTACACTGGCTAAATTCCATAAGGGACACCGACTCTCGGATTATGAGATGGTATTTAGCCTTACAGTCAGAGGCATCTGCCTTTCAAGTGGCAGACAGGCGGGGAGCCAAACACCAGAATGCAGTTTTATTTTCCTGGGATGGGAGGAGAGGAGTACAAAAACAACTGTGGGCCCAGGAAGCCTCACCCCACTCCAGTTGGAAGGGCTTAAAAGGAGGCACTGCAGCACATCCAGGCAGCTAGCAGAAGGGAATGGACCTTTGCTCACCGCTATAGGGGGACTACAACAGAGCATGCATTACCAGGAGGGGACCCGCAGCACGAAACAGGGACTCTCACCCACAGAGGCCTGCAAGCCAGTCTGCAAGGGGCACCTACGAGCTTCAATACACCTCGAGGAGAGGTAGGAAGGGACCCAGAAGAGGGTGTTGGCCGCATGGCAGGTGCTGAATGCTGTCCCTACAGCACTCAAGAGGGTCCCTGGGTCAGAACCTGGTGGAGTAGGCAGGCCAGGTCCCCCTAACTTTCCCTGCTCCTCCTGCTGCAGGCTCTAACAACTAGGCAAGCCTGTTGCCACAGACTAACCACTAGACAGAAGACCTGCCTGTCAGCATAGCCCCATTTAGATTTGCTTTTTGTAATTAAAATTCAGAATCCACAACCACTAACTAACTAGCACAAGACATTTTGTAGAAAATGCTGGCTATTCTCTATTTTGCAAGGGCCAGTGGCGGCTTGTTCTCTGTCCCCAGGCGAGGCAGTGACAAGGCATAAAATATCTCCTTACTCCCCTCCACTCACTAACTATATTTGAGGGAGCATAGCCTCCACGCAGCTGTTACTCTCTCACCCATGAAAGTGGGCAGGGAGTGAGTGGAGCTTTGTTTTCACTCCTACCTCAACAACCCAGATAGCAGAGCTGAGCTGCCACACTGGGGAAGTAACTGCACCAAATATAGGGCTGGCACAGATTACTTAGTCCCTGACTGATAGTCTGTTTCCCAATCTACTGCTGAGATGGTGCAACTACCTGCTACTCCTTGTTCTGGGTTTGTGACAAAGACCCAACTTAGACCAAAATATTTGAGTTTGAGAGCTCAGGAGGTGGTAAGTAGGAAGAAAAACATGCCAACAAAGGTGTTTTTTAAAGGTCTGCGACAAATTCATCTTTTTAAGGATCATTTAATGAACTGAAATTCTACTCCAGCATATAGTTATTTGTGGACCACTTGTAAGAATCTGAATTAAAATCAGTTCAGCGGCCTGCCAATAAAGTCTCCTCTCCTATAAATTAAGTAGCAAACAACAAAACTGCATATGAAGTCACAAAATTCCATATCAGGGTGTGTTTCTTGACATAGGAAGGCTAATTCCATTCTTCCCAGCTTGTTTTATAACTGACTAGACAAATACTATCCAAAATTAACCAATTTTAAAAACACTTACTCTCAGTCAGTGTTAAGACATTGTTACAACACATACATATCCTGTAAACATAGAACATATCTTATGCCAGATCCAAAGCAAACATTCTACATTATTTGACTGGAATGTATCATTATATGCACATCATCATCCTAAAATCCAGAGTACCTAACAAAGCTTCTTTAGTTCAAGTTGTGAAATGCTATACATTACCAAAATGTATGCTTTTCAATTTGTTCAGAACTGTGAGGTTCATATTAGTATTCAAGCCACCAACTTTTTTACTCAGCCTTGCTCCTGTATGACCTTGGTTCTTCCAATGACATGTGGCAATGCGTTTGTTTGAAACACACAGAATTAATGTCTTTTTCTATTGTATATGGTTATCTCCTTGTCTACATTTCACAGGCCTGCACTAAAATAAATAATTTGGAGAGAGTAATAAAATGAAGGAAGAATGATTTACTCTTAGGACCACAAAACAAACAACATAAATCCTATTTACCTCCTAATCTGCTTCCCTAACAGACCTGCAAGAAAAATCATGGGCATAATGTGAAAATAGTAACATCAACCAACACAATTCACAAATCACTAATTCTCTATTTTAGATAACTGTTTTCTATAACTGACTTCAGGGAAAGCTGTGGGATACTCCTAACTTTTGAAAATCAGAATACTTATTCGGGTGCCTAAATTTGGATTTATAAGCCTAATTTGAATATCTCGACTCATTTTTGAAAACATTAGCCTGGACATTTTCATTTACTGTAGTGTACCATAGTTAAAGTAGAAATGGCATCTTTATTCTAAAAAGAGCTCATATCACTACAACTAGGTAAAGCTGGATTGGGAACAGGCTGATGCTGCAGTAGTCACAGGAGCATTACTCAACATGAATAAAGGTGAAAGCTCAAACCTTGCATGCTGAAGAACAGTTAAGAGGATTCAAAACATATATACATACACTACACACACACATATATCTATCTCTCTCTCTATATATATATATATATATATGTATGTGTCTGTTGAAAAAATTACAAAAAAATACTTAATACACAAAATACTTAAAAAAAAAAAACACACCGAGTTTTCTTCCTCCTCTTCCAGCTCCCTTTGTTGTTCCTCATGCCTCTTTGCCTTGATCTCCATAGCTTCTGTGATCAGATCTCTTAAAATTGAGACTGGTTTGGCATTCTTAATAAAAGTATGCTAGAAAACAAAACCATGAAATTATATAACAGAAATCCAACAAATACTTTTCAGCTACAACTTAATTACAAGTAACAGATGTTAAAAATAACATGTTATTCAACATCAAAGACTTTAGCGATAAATAGTCTTTCACATCAGACAGAAATTAAAATCTAGGTTCAGGAAATATATGATCCCTCTTAGCTGCTTTGCAACTAAATAAAATTTAGCTTTTTTATTTATTTGGGTTTTTTATACAGCAAGCCATGGGAAAATGTAACTATATAATACAACTGCTTTATAGTTGAGGGTGTAATTGTTGAAAGGAAATGTGGATTAGGTAGTAAATAAATAGAGTGGTGATTGTCTGACATAGAAAAATAAACTTTTTCAGATATTCAGTTACAACATTTAATTAATCTTAACAAGCTGACAACACAAATTAGTGCCCATAAGCAGAGCAGCCATTGCTGTTGCTTGCTTCAACAAACCTGTATTTTAATATGTCATGAATTATTTAATCATCTGCAATGCTGAAATGTAAAACAAGCAAAAAATCCCAACTACCTTTTAGCAGGCAGATTATTTTTTAATTCAAAACCATTTAAAATATCATTTACCCCTCTTCATCTGCATGTTGCTGTCTATTAAGCACCTGTTGTCAGAATATTCCGATTTCTCCATTAGTATTTACATGGAATTTCTCAGAGCAAGAAAACAGACCTGTAGTTCTGAGACTGGCAGAGTAAGTTATTACACCAAATGAAAAACGACAATTAAAAAAACAGCAATGAGCATTTCAGTAGTTGGCTTCTTTTTCTTGGTCTCAGCTTAAATATTGAAGCCTTTACCTTACTATTCCTTTCTATGTCCTATCATTCAAAAGATGAGCTTTACTGACGCAATCGAACATCTCTTTGTTATATTCATAATCGTAGCAAAGTAGCTGTTCAATATGTAACTACGAGCACTCCAGAGACAACACCTGGGTCTATCCTTGAAATTTAGGGCATGTCTACACTACAGTCTTGCTCCCACCAATGTAAGTGCCCTACTACACCAAAAGAATAACAACTCCACCTCCACGAGAGGCATAGGGCTTATGTCAGTGTAGTTAGGGCAACGCAATGTCCCTGTAGACACTGCCTTACTTACATCAGCTGTTGGCTGTCATTCTTGTCAATTTCACAGCTCTGTACTGAAGCTCCCTGATGTGAACCCCACATCCAGCTCACAGCTTAGGCTGTCACCCTGGGACAGGTGGGGGGCTCCAGCTAAAGCCCGGCTGTCCCCCAGGCTCCTGGCTCCCCACTCCCAGCCAGGGTGCTGCCCTGCCTCCCCACTCGGAGCTCGGCTGCCATCCAGGCTCCTGGCTCTCCGCGCCAAGCTGGGCTGTCCCCTGGCTCCCCACTGGGATCCCTGCTGCCTCCCAGCTCCCCACTTGGATCTGGAAGCCCGGGCAGCAGCCTGGCTCGGAGTTGGGAGCCAGGAACCCGAGCATCAGTCTGGCTTGCAGCAGGGAGGCAGAAGCCCAGGCGGCAGCCTGGCTCAGAGCGGAGAGCTGGGAGCACAGGCAGCAACAAGGCTCCCAGCAGGAAGCCTGGGCAGCTGCCTGGATCAGAGCAGGGAGCCCGGGTAGCAGCCCAGCTAGGAGTGGGGAGCCCAGGCAGCAGCCCGACTGAGGGGGGAGGGGCTAAGAGCACAGGCCCTCAGTTCCAGGTAGAGG
The DNA here is from genome assembly GCF_013100865.1 of Trachemys scripta elegans. Classification (NCBI taxonomy): domain Eukaryota; kingdom Metazoa; phylum Chordata; order Testudines; family Emydidae; genus Trachemys; species Trachemys scripta. The sequence goes on from NC_048299.1 coordinate 244,019,128, forward strand.
CTCCTGGCTCCAAGCAGCTGGGCTGCAGCCTGGACTTCAAGCTCCCCACTCCCAGGTTGTGGACTTGAAAAACAGCAGTAAATATAGCCCAGGCTGTACGTCGACTTTAGTCTACTTAAGTTTGTAGGGTACACATGCCCTTAGACTATTACTTTTTTCAACTATGGCCTGTTTCTTGTCTCACTCACACCAGCTTTACAATGGTGACACTCCACAGAAATACATGGTGTTAATCAATTTACAAGAATGTAAACGAGAGGGGAATAAGGCTTGATGTTTGTGACATGGCATAAAACAGTGGATTGATCAGCTGTATTCGTACGTAACTTAGGTATTCAGTGAAAATTGGTATTTCCAGAGTTCATTCTGAACTTATCAAATGCCATGGATAATATCACAATGCCTATAAAATTGTTTTTTCCTTATACGGAATGCTGATTCACCAGACTGATTAAAATCTAAAGCTCTCTTTATATACTGTCCTGCCACAACTTACCTTACAGCTTGAAGCAGTGATCATAGAAGGAATATGGAAGTACTTCATATCCTTATTTCTGAATTAGGTCATTCTTTGGCACTACATACTAATACTGTAAATGTAAGAATTTTAATCTCTTTGTAGTGGAGTCAGAAAAATAAAAATTTGATATAAAACACAGAGATTTGGTTTATCTCCATGGCAAGTGTGACAGACCCAGACCAGTGGGGTACAGGATTCTGGTAGAGGGCAAATATACTGGTCACTGGATGAGTAGTTTTCTGTTCCCTGAGTGACCAGAGCAGGGGCTGCACTAGAGTAATCAGGAACCTGCTAGAACCAGTTAAGGCATGCAGGCTAATTAGGACACCTGGAGCCAATTAAGAAGAAGCTGTTAGAATCAATTAAGGCAGGCTAATCAGGGCACCTTGGTTTTAAAAAGGAGCTCACTTCCACTTTCCTCAGATCCCACTGAGGAATACACTAGGAAACTGCACCATCTACTCAGGACATTCCCTACACTAACACAGGAACAAATCAACATACCCTTAGAGCCCCGAACGGGGTTATTCTATCTACTACCCAAGATCCACAAACCTGGAAATCCTGGACGCCCCATCATTTCGGGCATTGGCACTCTCACTGAAGGACTGTCTGGATATGTGGACTCCCTACTCAGACCCTACGCCACCAGCACTCCCAGCTATCTCCGTGACACCACTGATTTCCTGAGAAAACTACAATGCATTGGTGACCTCCCAGAAAACACCATCCTAGCCACCATGAATGTGGAGGCTCTCTACACAAACATCCCACACACAGATGGAATACAAGCTCTCAGGAACAGTATCCCTGATGATGACACAGCACAGCTTGTTGCTGAGCTCTGTGACTTTATCCTCACGCGCAATTATTTCAAATTTGGTGACAATATATATCTCCAGACCAGTGGCACCGCCATGGGCACCCGCATGGCCCCACAATATGCCAACATTTTTATGGCTGACCTGGAACAACGCTTCCTCAGCTCTCATCCGCTCACGCCCCTTCTCTACCTACGCTACATTGATGACATCTTCATCATCTGGACCCATGGGAAGGAGACCCTAGAAGAATTCCACCATGATTTCAACAGCTTCCACCCCACCATCAACCTCAGCCTGGACCAATCCACACGGGAGGTTCACTTCCTAGACACCACAGTACAAATAAGCGATGGCCAGATCACCACCCTATACCGAAAACCCACCGACCGCTATGCCTACCTTCATGCCTCCAGCTTCCACCCCGGACACACCACACAATCCATCGTCTACAGCCAAGCGCTGAGGTACAACCGCATCTGCTCCAACCCCTCAGACGGAGACCAACACCTACAAGATCTTCACCAAGCATTTTCAAAACTATGATACCCACACAAGGAAATAGAGAAACAAATCAACAGAGCCAGACGTGTACCCAGAAGTCTCCTGCTACAAGACAGGCCCAAAAAAGAAATCAACAGAACTCCACTGGCCATCACCTACAGTCCTCAGTTTAAACCTCTCCAACGCATCATCAGTGATTTACAACCCATCCTGGACAACGATCCTGCACTTTCACAGTCCTTGCTCACAGACAACCCACCAACCTTAAGCATATTCTCACCAGCAACCACGCACCGCACCATAACAACTCTAACTCAGGAATCAACCCATGCAACAAACCTCGATGCCAACTCTGCCCGCATATCTACACCAGCAACACCATCACAGGACCTAACCAGATCAGCTACAATATCACCGGCTCATTCACCTGCACATCCACCAATGTTATATATGCCATTGTGTGCCAGCAATGCCCCTCTGCTATGTACATTGGCCAAACTGGACAGTCACTATGCAAGAGGTTAAATGGACACAAGTCAGATATCAGGAATGGTAATATACAAAAACCTGTAGGAGAACACTTCAACCTCCCTGGTCACACAATAGCAGATGTAAAGGTAGCCATCTTACAGCAAAAAAAAACTTCAGGACCAGACTCCAAAGAGAAACTGCTGAGCTCCAGTTCATTTGCAAATTTGACACCATCAGATCAGGATTAAACAAAGACTGTGAATGGCTATCCAACTACAGAAGCAGTTTCTCCTCCCTTGGTGTTCACACCTCAACTGCTAGCAGAGTACCTCACCCTTCCTGATTGAACTAACCTTGTTATCTCCATACTGATTTATACCTGCCTCTGGAAATTTCCATTACTTGCATCTGAAGAAGTGAGGTTCTTACCCACGAAAGCTTATGCTCCCAATACTTCTGTTAGTCTTAAAGGTGCCACAGGACCCTCTGTTGCATGGTAAAGAACTGTTACATATCCCACAGTAACTGTGGTTCGTTGAATTGTTGTAGTCAGAGTGGACCTCATGTAGGTGTGTTTGTGGATTGGCATGCAAGCTTGGAATCTTTTGAATAGCAATGTCCTTTGGGAATGTGCATGCAACCTGTGCCACTTCAGTTTGTGGTGGGAGTGTGAGGAGCTGGGAGCAAGAGGCACAAGGAGCTGAGAGTGAGAGGGTGTGCTGCTGGAAGACTGAGGAGCACAAGCGTTAATCAGACACCAGGAGGAAGGTCCTGTGGTGAGAATAAGGAAGGTGTTTGGAGGAGGCCATGGGGAAGTAGCCCAGGGAGTTGTAGCTGTCATGCAGCTGCTACAGGAGGCACTATAGACAGCTGTAGTCCACAGGGCCCTGGGCTGGAACCCGGAACCCTCCCAATTGACCTGGACTGTGGGTTCTCCCAGAGGGGAAGGTCTCTGGGCTGTTCCCCAACCCACATGGTGAATCTCTGAGGCAAGAAAATCCGCCAATAAGCTCAGGACCCACCAAGATAGAGGAGGAACTTTGTCACACTGGTGTCAAGAGTGGGATCTTGGGGTGCACAGTGCGGCAGAAGAAAGAGGGTAATTTAAACAAAAAACAAAAACAAAACAAAAAAAAAGAGAGGGTTTATTTTTTTCACCGCAATGGATGACGTAGTGCGGGCACTGATACAAGCTACGGCGGCCCAGCAGGAGGCTACCCATGTCCAGGCAGCCGCCCAACAGGAGGCAGTGCGGCTGCAGCAAGAGACTAATCGCCTGCTGATGGACCAGGCTCCTCAAGATCGAGCTATGTTGCGGGAACTGGTAAACCAGGTAAAGTCCATTACAGAGCTGAATCACGGCCATGATGGGACGCGGCTCATACGGGCCAGCCATTGGCTGCAGAAAATGACACGGGAGGATGATGTAGAGGCATACCTTCTGGCCTTTGAGAGGACAGCTCTACGGGAGGCCTGGCCTCGAGATCAGTGGTCTGGCATCCTTGCCCCATTCCTGTGGCGGGAGGCCCAGAAGGCCTACCATGATCTTCCTGAAGAGGCTGCGGCAGACTACCCCCAGCTGAAAGCAGAGATCCTGGCCAGATCTGGGGTAACGACAGCAGTGCGGGCCCAGTGGTACCACAGTTGGAGGTACCAGGAAGACAAAACCCCACGGTCCCAATTGTATGACCTCATCCATCTCGCACAAAAGTGGTTGCAAACAGAGTCCCGGAGTCCGGAAGAGATACTAGCGGTTCTGGTCATCGACCGATACATGAGGGGACTACCACCAGACCTTCGTGCCTGGTTAAGCCAGAACAAAGTCTCCACCTATGATGAGGTTGTCGCCCTGGTAGAGAGGCGAAGGACAGCGAGGGAGCTGACCTGACCAGTTAAGGAAGAGGCACCCCGGGTTAAACTAGCAGCACCAAGCCCTAAAGTTCGGGTGACTGGGCCACCAGAAGGGCCCAGGTGAAAAAAGAGAGAGGCTGAAGGCCCATTAGAGGCCACAAAGAGTCAGAGCACTGAGGGAGAAGAGGATCGTGATGTTAGACTGCCCAAACCAAGAGACTGGGGAACACCTAGGGCTCCATACAGATGTTATGCCTGCGGGGAGTGGGGACACATAGCTGCACAGTGTCCCAATGCTGAGGAGCCTATGCAGTGGAACCTGGGGAACTGGGCAGATCCATGCTCCCTAATTCACCTTGTGGGGGTCTCACTAACCCCACATATGTATACCAGACCAGTGAAACTAAATGGGGTAGGGACCACGGCACTGGTTGATTCGGGGAGTGCTATCACGCTTATCTCAGGGAAGCTCGTGAAGCGTAGTCAGCTGCTGAAGGCTAAACGTACGGGGATAACATGTGTCCATTGGACAGTTAGTTACTACATCACCATCCCAGTAAAAATCGAGATCCAAGGGAACACTACTGAGGTAGCTGCAGGTGTAGTCCCTAAACTCCCATACCCAGTGCTCATAGGGAGGGACTTCCCAGGGTGTGGAAACTTACTCCCAGTAGGGGGATTGGAGAAAGATGGGGACCCTAAAATTGATGAGGCATCCACAGCAGACTGTCAACCCCCAATCTTCTCTGAAATATCCCCAGATTTGTTCTCCACTCCCAGACAGGGTAGAAAGACAAAAAGGGAAAGAAGGGCAGCTAAGGCCTTGGGAACCCGAATACTGACCCAAAGCCAGAGGGTCGCTCTTGTAGGTAGGCGGACCCACGCAGCTGAAAAGGTGGCCAAGCAGGAGGGAGAAGCACCTGAGTCTGACCCCCACCCTAATGCTTCTGAACCAGTAGAGGCAACAGAGAGGGCCCCTAGATCCTGGGCAGATTAGCCCCGGGAGAGGAAATTTTGGACGGGACCAGGCAGAAGACCCAAGGTATGACAACATTAGGAAGGAGGTGACTGAAATAGATGGGGTCCCCGTGGAAGGAAAAACCCAGGGACCAGGACCATACTTCATAGTGAAGAAGGATCTCTTATACCGGGTTGCACCAGTACAGGGGCAGAAGGTACAGCAGATCTTAGTACCTCAAAAACACCAGAACGCTGTATTAAGTCTTGCTCATAGTCATCTTTTTGGGAGGCATTTGGGGGTAGAGAAGACCCTGGCACGAGTCCTACGATGGTTCTTCTGGCCCGGAGTACATGAAGAAGTGCAGAGGTACTGTGCCTCCTGCCCGGAGTGTCAGCTGCACAGTCCCCGTCCCCACTTGAGGGCACCTTTAGTACCCCTTCCCATCACAGAGGTCCCCTTCAAGCGAATAGCCATGGACCTAGTGGGACCCCTGGAGAAGACGGCTCGGGGCCACCAATATATACTTGTTATTTTGGACTATGCTACTCGCTACCCAGAAGCCTCTAAAACTATAGCCAAAGAGCTGGTAGGGATCTTTGCCCGAATGGGGCTACCGAAGGAGATATTAACCGACCAAGGAACCCCATTTATGTCGAAGCTAATGAAGGACCTCTGTACACTGCTCCATATACATACCCTGAGAACTTCGGTCTACCATCCGCAGGCTGATGGGTTGGTAGAAAGGTTTAACCGAACCCTCAAGGCTATGATAAGGAAGGTGATAAGTCGGGATGGGAAGGATTGGGACACCCTACCACCCTACCTTATGTTCGCTATCCTGGAGGTACAACAGGCCTCAACTGGGTTTTCTCCCTTCGAGTTATTATATGGGTGTCACCCCCGTTGCATACTAGATATCGCCAAAGAGATCTGGGAAGAGGAACCCAATGAGGGGGAAAATATAATAGAGCATGTAATGCAGATGCGAGACCGGATAGCCCGGGTTACCCCTATTGTACAGGAATATTTGGAGAAGGCACAGGAGGCCCAGCGAACCCATTACAATCGCCAGGCAAAAGTGCGACAGTTCTAACCAGGGGATCGGGTTAGGGTGTTGGTTCCCACGGCAGAAAGCAAGCTTCTGGCCCAATGGCAGGGGCCCTATGAGGTGGTTGAACCCGTGGGGGAAGTAACCTACAAGGTGCGGCAGCCAGGATGCAGAAAACAAGAACAGATTTATCATGTTAACCTTCTGAAACCCTGGCATGCACAAGAGGCATGCACAACGGTCCAAAAAGACCTAACCCAGGAAAACAAGCCTTCCAAACAGGTGAGAGTGTTTCCTGATTTAACACCAGACCAGAAGAATGAGGTGTCTGAGATGATCTTCCGGAACCAAGATGTGTTCTCGACAAAACCGGGTCAAACAACCGAGACATATCACCACATCGTCATGAACCCTGGGGCCAGAGTAACAATGAGGCCCTATCGGGTGCCAGCGGCAAAAAGGGAGGAAATAAAAGCAGAAGTAAAAAAAATGCTGGAGTTGGGGATCATCGAAGAATCCCATAGTCAGTGCTCCAACTCAATCGTGCTGGTGCCCAAACCTGATGGCACCACAAGATTTTGCAACGACTTCTGGCGACTAAACGAAGTATCCCAGTTCGACGCGTATCCCATACCTCGCGTAGATGAGCTAGTGGACTGTCTGAGTAATGCCGGTACTTGAGTACCCTAGACGTGACAAAGGGGTACTGGCAGATTCCCCTTGCGGAAGATGCAAAGGAAAAGACTGCGTTCTCTACATCAGAGGGTCTTTTTCAATATACTGTCCTCCCCTTTGAACTACATGGGGCCTCAGCTACCTTCCAGTGCCTCATGGACCAGCTATTACGCCCGCACAACAGTTATGCTGCTGCCTACTTGGACGATGTGGTCATTCATACCCCAGACTGGGAAACCCACCTGGAGAAGGTGGAGGCAGTCCTCGATACCTTCAGGCGAGCTGGCCTTACAGCAAACCCTGCCAAGTGTGCTGTAGGGTTTACAGAGGCCAAATATCTTGGCTACGTTGTGGGAAAAGGTCTGGTAAAGCCCCAAGTGAACAAGTTAGAGGCCATCCAAAATTGGCCCCGACCAAGTCGCAAGAAACAAGTCCAGGCGTTCCTAGGTGTGGTGGGGTATTACCGACGATTTATCCCCCACTTTGCCACAAGGGCAAGCCCACTGACAGACCTAGTGAAAGCCCGTGGACCTGATCTGGTGAGATGGTCTGACGCAGCAGAGGAAGCATTCACAGACCTACGGACTGCCTTCTGCAATAACCCCGTACTGATAGCCCCTGATTTCACCAAGGAGTTTATTCTGCAGACGAATGCATCGGAAGTAGAGTTGGTGGCCGTTCTATCACAGATGGTCGGGGAGGAGGAACACCCAATTCTATACCTCAGTCGGAAACTCCTTCCAAGGGAACAAAAAGATGCAGTGGTGGAGAGAGAATGCCTCGCTGCAAAATGGGCCATGGAAACATTGCGCTACTACCTGCTCGGGCTCAGATTTGTCCTCGTGACCGACCATGCCCCTCTTCAATGGATGCAGCGGAACAAGGAGAAGAACACAAGGGTGACCAGATGGTTCTTATCCCTCCAACCTTTCCAATTCCGTGTGCAACACACAGCAGGGAGCCATCATGGCAACGCCGATGGCTTGTCACGTGTGCACTGTCTGGCGTCCCAAGCTGCCCAACCCCTTGGCGTTGAGCAGGGGGGAGGGATATGTGACAGACCCAGACCAGTGGGGTACAGGAGTCTGGTAGAGGGCAAATATACTGGTCACTGGATGAGTAGTTTTCTGTTCCCTGAGTGACCAGAGCAGGGGCTGCACTAGAGTAATCAGGAACCTGCTAGAACCAGTTAAGGCAGGAAGGCTAATTAGGATACCTGGAGCCAATTAAGAAGAAGCTGTTAAAATCAATGAAGGCAGGCTAATCAGGGCACTTGGGTTTTAAAAAGGAGCTCACTTCAGTTTGTGCTGAGAGTGTGAGGAGCTGGGAGCAAGAGGCACAAGGAGCTGAGAGTGAGGGGGTGTGCTGCTGGAGGACTGAGGAGCACAAGCGTTATCAGAGACCAGGAGGAAGGTCCTGTGGTGAGAATAAGGAAGGTGTTTGGAGGAGGCCATGGGGAAGTAGCCCAGGGAGTTGTAACTGTCATGTAGCTGTTACAGGAGGCACTATAGACAGCTGCAGTCCACAGGGCCCTGGGCTGGAACCTGAAGTAGAGGGCGGGCCCGGGTTCCCCCCAAACCTCCCAATTGACCTGGACTGTGGGTTCTCCCAGAGGGGAAGGTCTCTGGGCTGTTCCCCAACCCTCATGGTGAATCTCTGAGGCAAGAAAATCCACCAATAAGCGCAGGACTCACCAAGATAGAGGAGGAACTTTGTCACCCAAGATAATAGTCTCCTAGCGGTGAATTTATGGTTCTGAATAATTAAAGGAAAAATGAGTTTCCAAGAGAATAATTTTTGAGGCTAAGGTGGCGCTGGTAAATAATGAACCCATGTAACTTGTTGTGGCATCAGGAGTTAGCATTTTCTTGCCCATCAACCTATCTGAGAATCCGAGGAAGAATTTTGTTTTCACCCAGTTTGATTGTTTATTGGTGCCATTGTTAAAATTTAAAATGTAACCACTAGCCTGTCCAAAATGCTTATGGATGAAGAATCAAAGAAATGAGAGGATCAGAAGGCCAAGGTAGTAATATAGTCTATCCCCCTATTAAAGTAGGATTATTACCTACAGGAAATTTGAAATTCAATTTGAATTTTTGAAATTGAAAAAACTAACAAAAAAAAGTAAAGGAAAATGTCAAAATTCTCATGATGTTTTTTCTCTATTTTTTGACCAGATATATTGCTGTCAGCCAGTCAGTTCTACTTATGCGAGCTGTTCCTTGGAACATCTGCCTCTAAAGTTAGGGTTTTTTAGGCAGCTATGGAAGGGGAAAGCATGGGACTTCTGCTGTCATGGAAGGAGATGGTCACTTAGGGAACTAGGCAGCACTACTGGCCTCTGCATAGTCAACTTCGGTGTTTGGTCTGGAATAGATGTGTGGTTTCTCTGAACATGCACTGATATAATGGGTCAAAATTATTTTAAACTTTTAAAGAAAGTTTAAGAGAAAACTGGGGTTGTATATTTTACCCTTTTACTAGTTTCCCCCATAAACGAAACAATCTAGCCTAGTATTTTCAGGTCTCCCCACTCTTCTACACTTGTGAATTTTAGTACAGCCTCTCACAATAGCATACCGAATAGATTTCCTAATTCCACAACACTTGCTTTCTTGAAATCTAAAGCCCTTGTATTGTTCAGTTCTATTATTCTCGTTTCTTGCTATGCAGATTTCAGGCAGCCATGGTGTGACCCAGGGACCTCTTGATGCCAACTGGCAGAGGGGATAGGGAATGCATAGAGTTTTACAGGGGTCCTCTGGGTCAGATATATGTATAATAGTTCACCAAAGAGTGATACATAAGGTCTCTACTGAGAGCCATTAGCCCACTGGTAGTCATAATCATTGTGAAATGTATGTACGGATAATATTTAAGGAGTCATATCTATATTGAAAATTATGTTTTGAGGTCTTGGACTTAAAGCAGGTCCCCAGGAGGTAATTTGCCTCACACAGGTTCCTTTTAGGCAGGAAATTTATCTCCCTTTCTGATCATTTGTACGTTGTCTGCCTCAAAAGGAGACCTATTTGAATACAGACCCAGTGCCAGTCAAAAGGTTGCAAAATCCACATGAGAGAAAATCTACAGAAAGAAACAAAACAGCAGGAGTGTCCTGTTTATGAATAATGACAAAGGCTTTGTCTACACTGGAACCTGAACAACAAAACTTTTGTTGTTCCAGGGTGTGAAAAAACCACACCCCAGAACGACAAAAGTTTTGCCAACAAAAAGCACCGGTGTGAACAGCGCTTTGTCAGCAGGAGAGCTCTCCTGCCGACAAAGCTACCACCACACGTTGGGGGTGGAAGTTTTTTGTCAGCATGAGAACTCTCTTATGCCGACAAACAGTGGCTACACTACGCACCTTTTAGCGGCGCGGCTGTAGTGGCACAGTGCATCGTGTAGATGTAGCCAAAAGAAGGGACTTGTATATCTGGAGGTGGGGGGTGGGAAAAGCCACACAGTGGGTCCTTCACCTGGAAAGCAAGCTGACAGCATGCCTGTCTCATGATCCTGTTGGAATTCCCTTCCAGACCTTTCCACTTGGCTTATCCAGAACACGTCGTGTAGTTCTGGAAAAACATTTTATCCAGGTCTCTGGGACCCAAAAAACTCAGTTCGACTCCACTCATCGCTCAGGTTACTTTGCCCACACTAGCAAGGCTGAGACACAGGGAATTTAGGCATAGTGTGATACTGTACCACATTTCCAGTTCATGTCACATACTACACAGTTTATATATGTCTTTCCTAGCTACTAACAGCTATACTTACATGTAAAGACCAATCACTTGGCAGATTGCATAAGGCAAGATTATTAGTTCTGCTTATTTTAGTTTAGTTTCTTACTCCCTTTTTTACTAAAAATATATTCACAAATAGTTAGCTGTTTCAGCAATTACTTGTTCATGCTTGTTCAGAAGTTATTTGTTCAGGCTTGTCTTGTCTTAACTTGGGCCTGCTCATGTCAGCTAAGTTATCCCTACAAAACCCAACCAACTTGTTTGTAAAACCCTGCAAAGATTTTGGGCCTGCATCACTCTACAAGACATGAGATTATCTAGTTAATTAAGTCTGGCTTTAGAATGCACGTTATGATTTTATTTCATATGTAACCATTTGCTATTATTTGAATCTCTGTATTTTGTTAGATAAACTTCAAAAAAGAAGGAGCATGTGGCCAGAACAAGATTTTCTAATGACCCTTGGTTCCTAGAAATCTTCACAAAAGTTCTGGCTTGAGGCCAGAAAACCAAAGCGAATGCATTGCCTTCGCAACTTAAATACTGACCTGTAGTAGGGTTACCATTCATCCGGATTCCCCCGGACATGTCCGGCTTTTTGAGCTAAAAATAGCGTCGGGGGGGAATTTGTAAATGTCCGGATTTCCCCTCCCCATGCAGAGCGTGCGTGGCTAACAGGGCAGCCGGCCGGATGGTGCCACTTACATGGGGCTCAGACAGCCAGAGAGAGCCCCTCCTCCGCTTCCCCTGCAGCAGAGATCACTCCCTCCTTCCCTCCCTCCCTGCATTCGCAGATCGCCTCCGGCAGTCTGGAGCTCCTCCCCAGCTCCCGCTCCCCTGCTGCCCAGCGTGCCGGGACAAGCGGCAGGGTAAGGAGGCCAGGGGGTCGGAGAAGGGGCAGGGAGGTTCTGCAGGGGGCAGTCAAGAGAGGGGGGGGTCGGGAGTTCGGGGGGGGGCTTTCTGGGGTGGGTGTGGATAAGGTTTTGGGCAGTCAGGGTACAGGTAGGGGGTAGGATCCTGGGGGGCAGTTAGGGTGGGGGGGGATCTTAGGAGGGGGCAGTTAGGGGACAAGAAACAGGGAGGCTTAGGTAGGGGGTGGGGTTCTGGAGGGCAGTTAGGAGCAGGGGTCCCAGGAGAGGGCAGTCAGGGGACAAGGAGTGGGGCGGGGGGAGGGAGTTCTGGGGGCGGGGCTGTCAGGGGGCAGGGGTGGGGAGAGGGATCGGAGCAGTCAGGGGACAGGGAGCAGAGGGGTTTAGATGGGTCGGGAGTTGGGGGGGGCTGTCAGGGGGTGGGGAGTGGTTGGATGGGGCGTGGGAGTCCCAGGGGTCTGTCTGGGGGTGGCGGTGTGGATAAGGGTTGGGGCAGTTAGGGTACAGGTAGGGTCCTAGGGGGCCAGTTAGGATGGGGGGAGGGTCTCAGGAGGGGGCAGTCAGGGGACAAGAGGCAGGGAGGCTTAGGTAGGGGGTGGAGTCCTGGGGGGCAGTTAGGGGCAGAGGTCCCAGGAGGGGGCAGTCAGGGGACAAGGAGCAGGGGGAGGGTTGAGGGTTCTGAGTGGGGCGGGAAGTGGGAGCCAGTCGAAGGGGCAGGAGCGGGACTAGGGCAGGACGGGGACAGGGCTCCTCCCGTCCTCTTTTTTGCTTGCTGAAATATGGTAACCCTACCTGTAGGAGTTGTGTTGCAGTAGCTCTCTGCTCAGGATTCTTCACTAAACATTTTTTCACAAAATCAGTAAACTCATCAGACCAGAGCTCCGGTTTCCGGAATGTTGGCGGTGGATTCGTGGGAATCATAAAAATAGCCTAGTTAAAAAAAATAAAACAAAAATAGAAAGGTGAAAAAAATCAGCAAAAATCATAACACTGTAGCCAAATAAACACATGGCTTTCTCCACTTTTTTTTTTTTTTTTAAATCAGACTGAGAATCTGGAAGACAAATTTTAACTGGTCTAGAATTTCCAATATGATTGAGATTCAGGAAGCAAATCCATCTGCTACCAATGCAGCTATTTCCCATTAGATTTCCTCTATTTAAATTGTACCTCATTGAGCACATCATTCTTTATTTTATCTATTACTGTTATCAGTCTCGAGAGAAGATTTCGCCCTTTCAGAACCTCTTAGCAGAAGTTAGGGCACTTCCTGGTTCTGCAGATATATCTAAAAATATTGCTATTGAGAACCAGATCCACTTCCCATCTCTTAAGTTAATTTCAATTTTGTACAAGCAAAATTGCTAAAGAAAGTCAGATCAATCCTATTTACTTTTGCATTCTAAAATATTCGGGTGTAATTAAACACCTTGATTCTGCCGATGTGATTTAAAACTAATTCTAAAAATGGATAAAATGCCACTTAAGGCACACTGCAACAATAAAATATAAACAAAATCATGTCACTAGCTTACTGGTATGAAAAGGTCTTATAGAAATTGTGAAAATGGCAACATTTTATCCTATTTGTTGAAAACCACATACAGAGAAATTCTCCAGGTAGTACTCCCGGGGGAATTCTGCACCACTGCACATACGCAGAATTCATGTCCCCTGGGGATTTTTTGCTTCCCTGCAGAAAAATGACTTCTGTCAGGGAAGGGAAGCAAAGGAAAGGAGCAAGAACAGTCGTGGGCCCCTCCCCAGCAGCGCCAGCGCATTGTTTCAGGTGTTTGGAGTGGGAATGGGGATGGCCTGGCCAGTGGCTCCTAGCCTGCACTGGGCTCAGCTGCTAGTCTGGGCTCGGGGAGGACCGGACTTCCTCTTCCCTTGCAAGGAGCGACCCCCAACCCTGCACCCAGGCCATCCCTTACTTAGCCCTCACACTCAAACCCCACCCCAATGAGCCCCACACTCCTGCACATAGACCACCCCAATGAGCCCCCCAAACCCAGATATTGCACCCAGACCCCCACCTCACCAAGCCCCACTCTCCCCTGCTTAGCCCCCCACACCCAGATGCCCCAACAAGCGCGATATTGCCCACACACAAACCCTCCCTGCTGAGCCCCAACCACCTTCACCTGGACCCCCCTACAGAGTCCCATTCCCCCTGCACCCAGAACCCACCCCCAAGGCCATGTGCATCCATATGCCCCCACACACCAGGACCTTCCAGTAAGCAACCCACACTCAGATTATCCCACACAGAACCTTTTTACCCCACACCAAGCCATTCCACACTTGGATCTTGCAGGGCTGAGCCTGCCTGCCCCACACCTGGATCAGGGGCCAGGGCTGGGTGTGTGTGCGAGACTGTCCCTCTTGCTCATTATTTTGGTGCAGCTGGTGTAGTGGGGCAAGGCCCTGGCCCTTGCAATGCCAGGGTCAGGTGCAGCCTCACCGAAAAGTCTGTGTCCCCAAGGGGAGGGGAGAAGGAATGCAGGGTGATAGCCCATTTTCATGCAGCCAATGGCCTGTGCTCCCCTCTGCCATGCTGGAACCTCCACATTTATTTATTGACAAATAAAATACGCAGAATTTTGCAGAATTTTAAAATATTGTGCATAGAATTTTTATTTTTTTGGTGTAGAATTCCCTCAGGAGTACAGATTGGGGGGGGGGGGAAATCACACTATATGTCCCTTCTTTGTTCTGTTTAAGTCCAAGAGATTTTGCCACTGATTTTCATGACCCTAGATTTTACCCTAACTGAGGAGCTACCTGCATAAGAGGAGGAAAAGAAAAATTAATAGACACCTTTCTGAGGTATTAGTCTGAACTATCACCCTAATAAGATGGGTGGGGGGAGTTTTTAATCAATGAAGTGCCATATATTATATTAACTATGTATTTCATAAATTACTGTACAGAATTACAAATAGTTGAAAAGATAGCAGCACACGGTGTATTAAAAGACCTAAGGTTTAAAAAAAAAAGTCATTATTCACTACTCCAACCAGGTTCAGTTGGGATCACCACTTTTCCCCATATAAAAAGATGGGGGTCACAAAAACATAGTACTCATTCATTGTAACCATCCTACACAGATAAATGGAACTTTTGAAGACGGGGAAGAAAAAACCAAAATGAAATGACCACAAAGTGATGTAAAAAAAAAAAAAAAAAAAAGAGACAATTTATTCTTACCATCTACATAGCATATATACCATCATTTGAAATACTGCCGGGAGGGGAGAGGAGAGAGACATGAATTTGAGATTTTCAACATAATCCCTGAATATATTTTTGATAGTCTACGAAAGCCCAGTATCTTGTTCAAACACCTCAATCTAAAATTAAACTCATATTCTCAAGAAAAGCTGAACATATGTTGAATTTGTACAACCTAAATATTCACTGTAATTTTCAGAGAATAAATATTTCAGTACCAAGTAACTGATTTCAATTCAAATACTTGTATTTTATAGATCAGTTCATTATTCACCTAATAGGAAATGTACAGTAATAAATCTGGCCATTTGGTTTAACAAAAGTAATACACCTGCTGCCATAATTCAAGTTATTTTTCTTTATTTTCTTGGAGAGGGGTACCCTACTCCAATATAAGGTATCCCCAGCACTGGGGGCTTGAGCTCAGATGCATGAAAGTAGTACTATGCACTACTGATAGGCCTCCACGCTGGCATTAAACTACTAGTTTGCAGTACCAGACTAATTGTTTATCAGTATAAATGAAGTACTGCTGCTATAAAGCAAAGGATGACAAACTCAGCTGCTTCTGTCCTTGAAGGTAATTATCTCTTTTGAACTTTGAGCTGCTGAGTTGTAGTCTTATCTTAAGATAATCTTAAACTTAACATGTAATTTCTGCAGTAGCTATAAGAAACACAAGGATAAAACGGTCTACTTGTAACTATTGTTTATATAGTATCATCATAAAATGAGCTAAAAATATACATCTCCTATTTGATCATAAGCACTGAACTGTGACACACAGAACAAACAAGTCTAAATATATGAGCCATCATATTTAGGGGCAAGGTTATTTTAATTAACTGTATAGCAGCTACAAATCATATCAAAGAATTTACTTCTTTATAGTCAACAAATGACTGACCATTTATTCTTAAATGGTTAACAATACAAGCTACCAAAGTAACTTNTTCCCCCCCGAAGTATAAACCATGATCTTGTATTTTAATTGAATATGTACTTTTGTTCTGCATATACAGTATTTCACATAGTCTTTATACAGTGTTTTTGTATTACAAAAGGGCATCTAAAATTGTTTTGCAGACTAATATTTCAGGAGAAATAATAGGTCAAGATTTTAAAAAACAGGAGCCTACTGTTTAGGTTTCTAAATCCAACTTTAAGCACCAAAATAAGTGGCCTGATTTTCAGTAGTGCTGATTACCCATTTTTATTTAAGTACCTAAATATGGATCTAGGAGCCTAAGTTTAAGTTTATATATATATAAACTACCAAATTAACTTGTGTGTGTGTATATATATATATATATATATATACACACACACAAGTTACTTTGGTAGTTTATATATATATAAACTTAAACTTAGGCTCCTAGATCCATATTTAGGTACTTAAATAAAAATGGGTAATCAGCACTACTGAAAATCAGGCCACTTATTTTGGTGCTTAAAGTTGGATTTAGAAACCTAAACAGTAGGCTCCTGTTTTTTAAAATCTTGACCTATTATTTCTCCTGAAATATTAGTCTGCAAAACAATTTTAGATGCCCTTTTGTAATACAAAAACACTGTATAAAGACTATGTGAAATACTGTATATGCAGAACAAAAGTACATATTCAATTAAAATACAAGATCATGGTTTATACTTCGGGGGGGAACGTGAAATTAAACTTTAAATTGAACCCCATCTCAATAGAGGAAATACTAAAAAATAGTAGATTATTTTTCCAAAGAAAAGAACAAGATGCTTAGGCAGACAAATTATATACATACATATATGTCAGTCTATATAATTTTATCTGATCTCAAAAACCATTTTGATGGAAGAATGTTAATATTCAGAAAGATTAGCTTCCCAGTTTATTTGTGTCTACACAACATGTTGCTTAACTACACATTTTACCATAAATCAAATGAAAAATAAATCTTCTCTAAATTCTAGTGTTCGTTCAAAACGTTGTTCACTTCCTTTTCTCAGGGCTTATACAGCTCCGTTCTTTTTTCTCTTCTCTAACTGCTCCTTCAGTCTCCTTCAATCCTGTTGGTGTACTGCGTGGCTCCACCTGAAGTCTTCTTCTCATCTTCATACTTGTACTCATGCCATAGATCATCTTGTTCACCCCCTGCCCTCCCATGGCTGTAACTATCACTTTCATACACATACATACAACTGAATCTATTACACATACATACCCTTGGGCAAGTCACCCTTATCTAACGGGTATATCTATTTTAGCCACTTATATGGCCCCCATTACTGTACAATCGGAGAATAATCCTCTTCACAACATCCCTGAGGTAGGAAAGCACTATTATGTCAATTTTACATGTGAATCACTGAGATACAGAAAGAGTGAAGGAACATCTACACTACAGAGACTATACTCGCATAGCTACAGCAACATAGCTATGCCAGCATAACCCCATAGTATAGATGCAATGGAAGAGGTTATCCCATTGGTGTAGGAATACCACCTCCCTGAATGACGATTGCTTCAATAGAAGCATTTTCTGTCGACATAGCTGTAGCTACACCAGGGGGTTAGGGTTAGGTTGGCATAATTACATCAATCAAGGTGTAGATTTTTCACCTCTCTGACCAATGTAGCTTATTGACCTAACTTTTAAGTGCAGACCAGGCCAAAGTGACTTGTGCTAGGGCAGACATGAAGTCCGTGACAGACCAAGAAAGTGAATCCCAAGCCCGCTGAGTCTCAGGCTAGTGCCTTAACCACTGGACTATTTTTCCTTTCTTCACAGCCTCCTGAATGATTTGCTATTATCTCTAGCTCAACATATCTAAACAGAGTTTATTTTCCTGCTAACACCTCTCATCTAAATCCCTTCTCATAGACTCATAGACTTTAAGGTCAGAAGGGACCATTATGATCATCTAGTCTGACCTCCCGCATGATGCAGGCCACAAAGCCGTCCCAACCCTTTCCCTTGACTCTGCTGTTGAAGTCCCCAAATCCTGTGGTTTGGAGACTTCAAGTAGCAGAGAATCCTCCAGCTAGCGACCCCCCGCCCCATGCTGCAGAGGAAGGCGAAAAACCTCCAGGGCCTCTGCCAATCTACCCTGGAGGAAAATTCCTTCCCGACCCCAAATATGGCGATCAGTAAACCCCGAGCATGTAGGCAAGATTCTCCAGCCAGACCCTCATTGGCCATTGATACTATTTACCAGCGATGGCACACTGTTCATTTTACTAAAATCACGTTATCCCATTAAACCATTCCCTCCATAAACTTATCTAGCTTAATCTTAAAACCAGACAGGTCCTTCGCCCCCACCGTTTCCCTCGGAAGGCTGTTCCAATATTTCACCCCTCTGACGGTCAGAAACCTTCGTCTAATTTCAAGCCTTCTCTGTTATTAATTTCACAATCCTTCATGTTAACATAGACTAGCAATCTTGGAGTTACCTTTGACTCCTTTTCTTCATCCCTCACATCCAGGTTTCTCACTTACAGTCTTTAAAAGACCTTCTTTCAATCCCAACTGCCAAATCATTAATCCAACATGCTAATTACTTCATACCTTGGCTACTGTAACCATCTACTCCAGGGTTTCTCAAACTTCATTGCACTGTGACCCCCTTCTGACAACAAAAATTACTACAAGACTTCGGGAAGGGGGACCAAAGCCTGAGCCTCACTGCCCCAGGATGGGGCGCCAAAGCCAAAGTCCGAGCCCTGCCACCCCAAGTGGGGCTGTGGGAGGGGGGCAAAGCTGAAGCCTGAGCCCCACCACCCTGGAGTGGGGGCCGAAGCTGAAGCTTGAGGGCTTCAACCACGGGTGGGGGGCTGTAACCTGAGCCCAGCTGCCCACAACTGAAGCCAAAGTATGAGCCCCGCCACACAGGGCTGAAGCCCTCGGGCTTTGGCTTCAGCCCTGGGCAGTGGGGCTCAGACTTCGGCTTCAGGCCCGGGCCCCAGCAAGTCTAATGCCACCCTGGTGACCCATTAAAAGAGGGTCGCGATCCACTTTGGGGTCCCAACCCATAGTTTGAGAACCGTTGTCTGCTCCCCAGCCTCCCATTTTCCCATCTCTCCCTTCTGCAATCCAGACAAAACATGGCTGACAACCTCTCCCAACCTTCCAACCGCATCTCACCTTTCTACTGCCTATTACTGCCTTCACATCTTTTCCATATAAAGTTTAAGCTTCCCCCGTTCACCTTCAAAGTACCCTGTGATTTGGCTTCCTCTGTTTCCTTTCAAGAAAATTGGAGAAACAGAACTAGACATTTAAAAAAAAAAAAAAAAAAGTATTATTTTAACTTGAAGAAATTTTCGCCAGTTTGTGTCTGGCTACCCAGTGGGTGCACAGAAAGCACATTTACATTGTGCACTCATCTCCTCCTATATCCCCACTCCCTTTGCTTACCCAATGTATCACTCTTAGCCACTTTCTTTGGCTGTGCCTCCACTTAAGACTTTTTTCCTAAAATTTCCCCACCATTATTACCACTAGTCCAGTTCCACTGGCAGTAGCAATGGTGGCAGTGCTAACATAGACAGTGCTCCAGGCAGGTCAAGATAACAGTAGTTAACATGCTAGCAGCTGCTAGCACCTTATGTACACTAGTCCTCTCATCACTGCTCCCAGTGCTTGGGCTAGTAGCAGCCCAGTGGTAGCAACTGAGAGAAATGTTAAGGGGGAGGGGGGAAGAATCTTAATTAGACAAGGCCTTTTTCCCACCTCATTCCTATTTTCACACCCTGTATACCTGAGAGAGATTCCCAAGTGACTTGCCCAGGTTTCAAAGGAAATACAGGGCAGAGGTAGAAATAAAACTCAGGTCACTTGACTCCTACTCTTGAGTTTTAATCATGAAAGCATCCTTCCAGGTATTCTATTTTACAGGCTAAGAGATTTCAGAGTACAAACCTTTGAGTTTAAGTTAGTCTTACTTTTCTTCAACTTAATCTGTGTTTGCCTTTGTCTTGTCTATAAAAGAGATTCCATCCTGTCCTGAACTGACCTTTCCAGTTTTATGCCTCCAGTTCAGATCTACAAATAATAGATATTTAGGAATATCTTTTCATACAGTGCTTTGGGGCAAATTCTGGACCCCAGCTGTGGAATGAGGATTTGTGTAGCCTCTCCCCAAACAACATTTTATAATGCGGGAGGTGCAGGACAAGTCCAGAGGATACACCACTATGCAGAACCTTTGACAATCCGTCTCAAAATGTGGAATACATTGGATCACCTAATACTGAGTTGCTACTACAGCCATTGGACTGAACTAGCCTTTGCTGTGACTGAGTGGGATCTCCTCTGCCCCCCTACACAACTGCCCAGGTCCCAGAATGTCTAGTCAGCCCTGTGCTCAGCTGAGGATTTAGTCCTAATAGAGAGGATGGATATGCATCTGATTTTTCCTTGATTATATTTAGTATGCCAGCAATATAAATGAAGTCCAGACTGAAAACATTTTTTAGCGAAGGTTCTTTTACGGATGATTTTATTGGTGTGATAATGTAATTAGTAGAATTAGGATATGCCACAAGAAAAATGAGAAACCTCATACATCACGTGGAATTTCTTCTTCTGAAAATTTTTGTGGCTTATTCTTCCTATCATTCATGATGACACACCTGTAAATTTCACACAACCTAAGAATACATCACATACCCAGCAGCAGTTTAGCAAAGGAACTGCACCTTTCTGTTTTGTTTTCTGCTCTGAGAGTAGGTTAGGTTATTGTTTGGGCTTGAATGCTGGGTGACTGCCATAGAGCCTTTTGGGGTGCGTCTACACTGCACTAAAAATAGCAGCATGGATGTTGCTGCTCAGGCTCTCAAGCATACCTGACCCTCTGAGTCTAAGCCAGGGGTGGGCAAACAGGCTGCGTCCAGCCAGTGAGACCTTTTAATCTGGCCCTCGAGCTCCTGTCAAGGAATGGGGTCACGGGCTTGCCCCGCTCCACACAACTTCTGGAAACATCAGCATGTCCCCCCCTCCAGCTCCTACACATAGAGGCAGCCAGGAGGCTCCACATGGTGTCCCTGCCCCAAGCACCGTCTCTGCAGCTCCCATTAGCCAGGAACCGCGGAGAGGGGACATGCTGCTGCTTCCGGGAGCTGCTTGAGGTAAGCACTGCCCATAGCCTGCACCCCTGACCTTCTCCCATGCCCCAACCCCCTGAGCCCCCTCTCACCCTTCAAACCCCTCAGTCCCAGCCTGGAGCACCCTCCTGCCCCCCAAATCCCTCATCCCCCGCCCCACATCAGAGCCCGCACCCTCAGCCAGAGCCCTCATCACCCCCCACCACACCCCAACCCCCTGCCTCGGCCCGGAGCCCCCTTCCCTGCACCCCCAACTCCCTGCGCGAAGCACTCCCACACTCTGAACTCCTCATTTCTGGCCCCACTCCAGAGCCCACACCCCCAGCCGGAGCCCACACCCGCTCCCGCATCCCAACCCCCCAATTTCGTGAGCATTCATGGTCCACTATACAATTTCCATACCCAGAAATTTGCCCACCCTTGGTCTAAGCTCAGGTGGCTAGCCCAAGCCTCCACTGGTGCCACAACATACAGACTGCTATTTTTATCACACTACCTCAACCCAAGCTAGCGCATGTCTTTCTACCAGGGCTGGGAAGCACTCTCCCAGCTGCAATGTAGACATACCCTCAGTTTACTGTCAGTTTGCTTTTCTTGTCACTATTTCTCCAGTACAGTTGGAATGTTATTGAAGGTGTTTGGTAATCATTTTTCTAGATCTTGGTTGTTTTGTCATTTTTTGATATTGGTGATGTTGTGAGACATCTTGCCAAGTGAAATTAACAGGAACATAAGCCTTTCTGAAAGGAACAATGATTCACAAGGACTGGTAGGAGCAAGGTATCCCTTAGGCAATGTGTGAAGTTACTTTTCTTTTGGCTGTTTTGGCATTGCCTTCTTATACTAATTACATTATCACTTCAGTCAATAAATTTCCAAAAAATAAGCAGATATAACATTCTTATGGAGATGCTGAATCACTTCAGAAAAAAATCAATTGCCTTTAAATAATTAAAAGAAAAGTAATCTGAGATACTGTAACCGTTCTTCCTTAAAGGTGACCCACAAAGGAATTTAGTGAAATTCCATCAGCTTTAGAAATGTGACCCCTAAAAACCAGGCCCCTCAGCACACTAGCCTTTTAAAATTGTACCTATTTTCTTCTTTGGGACCCACCTCATAGAGCCTTGCTGCATCTTCAGTGCAAAATGATGCTGCAGCAATCTCTAAGCTGGTAACAGTAAATTTAGCCACAGAAACCAGCTGCGGCATAGAAGCAGACTATAAGGGTAGGAGAAAAGGGTGGATTATATAAAGTTTTTTGTATTTCAGAGCACATAAATGTTACATGCAAGAATGAGGTAGAGGATGCAACTAATTACCAGCTGGCCAGGGAGTGCAGAGAGCAACCTTTCAGAGAAGAAAGGAAGTTTGTCTCCTGAAAAGTCCAAGAGCTCACTCACACACACACTTCTAACAGAAGTGACAAGGGGAAACCAGACCATCTATTCACTTTGCACCAGAAAAGCTGAGCACCAATTTCTATTGAATTAAATATCCGAGATATGCCAAGCTCATCAAATAAATTGTACCTTGCTTAACTAGAACACTTATACCTTTAAAAAAAGCAAGAATCATATCACTTCAAAATAGATTACTCAAGAGTGTCTTTAGAGCAGGGGTCGGCAACCTTTCAGAAGTGGTGTGCCGAGTGTTCATTTATTCACTCTAATTTAAGGTTTCGCGTGCCAGTAATACACCTTAACATTTTTAGAAGGTCTCTTTCTACAAGTCTATAATATATAACAAAACTATTGTTGTATGTAAAGTAAATAAGGTTTTTAAAATGTTTAAGAAGCTTCATTTAAAATTAAAATAAAACGCAGAGTCCCCCAGACCGGTGGCCAGGACCCGGGCAGTGTGAGTGCCACTGAAAATCAGCCATAGATTGCCTACCCCTGCTTTAGAGAATACACAATCAAGGCTAATCTAAACATCCATGGATGACTCTTGCTCCAGATATCTGTAGCTGACCACTCATTTATCTAACTTATTAGAAACAAAATAAGGTCTGATAATATTGAAGGACAAGTGTTATATCAAATGTTTGAGTAAAGAAAGCAAGAAGAAAATTCCTCATCAAGGTCATGAAAGGTCATGATGACCTTTGATCAGAAAATGCAGGGGAATGAAAGACATGGGAATGGATTTAAGCATCAGGGTGCAGCTTTAGTAACTTAACAAAAGGGCAGAGTTCCCAATGGGGAACACATTCCTTCCTGATCCTAAGAGTAGATGATTGGTCAGACCCACAACATCCTGGAATCACAGCAACAACAGGGAGGGAGGATAGGACAGTCATAGAGCAAGATGGCTCCTGAAAGTCCAGGCAGGTTTTAAATTTATAGAGGAGGACGGAGTAATAACCAATCAACTCCTCTATGCCCTCCTGCCAGCGAATGGAAGGTGGAAATACCCTTTTCCTCCTCCCAGCATATTCCTCCATGTACCAATAAAGGAGAAAGGGCTGGCTCTCCCCTCAAATCCAGAAGGTTGGGCACAATTTCTTTTAGTCCGATCAAACAAACATACTCCCTCTTTCCCTCTCTCCCGCAGATACAGACAGGGCTGGCTCCAGGGTTTTTGCCGCCCCAAGCGGCGCAAAAAAAAAAAAAAAAGCCACGATCGCGATCTGCGGCGGCAATTTGGCGGAAGGTCCTTCGCTCCAAGTGGGAGTGAGGGACCGGCCGCCGAATAGCTGGACGTGCCGCCCCTCTCCAGAGTGGCCGCTCCAAGCACCTGCTTGGCAAGCTGGTGCCTGGAGCCGGCCCTGGATACAGATGGCATTTTCTAAAATAGAACAAAATACTGCCATGACTATCTTGATGATTAAATGACTACTCCTTTTTGTCAAAAGTCTAGGGTCTGTGGTTTGAACTTCATATGAAGATTCATGGTTACCATTTATCACTCCACTAGTGCCAGTGCTCATTTGGGGCCTGATCCAATGCCCATGGAGGTCAATGAGAAATTTTCCATTGACTTCAATGCCTATTGTTTCGGGCCCATAGCCTCCAATAGACAATGAACAGTAATGTTTCTGTAAACTTCGTTAGTTTATTGCAATAAATTATTCTGAGATGTTGTAAAAACTCTCCATAAACTTCAACTTTTCCAAAAGGCTTAGAAAAACTGTGCTAATTTCTCAGCAATCTGAAAGATGACAAAATACCATGAATAAACTGGGAAAGACATATTATTGCTTTTTAAAAAAACTGGCATTTATGAATCACTCTCTCAAGGTGTCTAGGACACTAAGTAGCTATCAGTATATCTGTTAATACTGAAATTCCATGTAAGAAATCACAAATCAGTTTTTAAACTTCCTTTAATATGATTTAGAAGGCAAGACAAATATTTTTAAACAAAACAAATTTGAAATAATTACCATATTTGCCTCTGCAAATTAAATCATCATCAAAGCAGAATAAAAACTAGTTTCCTCTTTCAGAAGACTTTCACTCCCCTAGTGTCACAAATGCCAATATTGATTAAACTAAAAAAGTCATTATTTTCTCATGATGGAAGGTGCTTCTCATTGAAAGTTACTTTGGCTTCCTGTTATATGTCACTTTATACAGTATTTAAAAAGGACAGTATCAAGTAATTTAGCCCAAAATATAGGTTTTATAACATTTCTGAGGAGTTTAGTTAAATCCTTCACACTCTCACTCTCTACATTTAATGTAAGCATTCCCCAGAACTGTTTTCATCCTAAATCAAAACCACATCCAGGAAATGAAAAGGACAAAAAACTACACTTGTCTGTTTACAACCGAAGATGAATAAAATTCAGAATACTTCATCAGGCCTTGATCCTACATCAGGATCCCTAGCAAGAACACCTGCCCACTTAAGTATAGCACCCCCAATCGTTTCAATGGAATTTAAGGAGAAAAAAAGTTTAGTGGAGACACAGGTTGCAGAGTGAAACAAGTGAACATCAATGCAAATTTTTCAAAATGTTTTTGAGGATGGGGAAATGTATATAAACAAGTAATTTAACATATACACCCAATTTTACGTGCCTTTTGAACGTTTTTTAAAAGTAACAAATGACAAAACATACAAATTAAATAACATGGTATGGTATCAAAACTGTACTCAAATTGCTTTGGAATGACAAAAATATCTAACCTTAACACTAGTAGCAGAGTTTTTTACAACTGTTACCAGTAGTTTAATACCCATTAACTACTGTAAGCTTCTCTTTGGAATTATGACCTTTGGATGCTGTTTAAAGCAAAGCATGATGTACTTAAGATGGTAAAGTAATAAAGCAATAGACACAGAGAAAAGGAAATAAAGATAATGGAAACAATAGTCACATGATTAAGAGCAAAGATGGGTTATTAAAGGATAAGCAATTTATATTGAGCCACACACTTAGTTATTGCCAGTAAATTCATAACATTTTGACAGTGTTACAATAAGTCAAGAATGTAAAGATATTGATCTCAAACATTTTGCAACAGTAACTGTAATAGTGCAGTTGTAAAACTACTGTACAGAATCAACCTTCACCATCTTTTATGCTGCCACTTGTAACACAACTGCCATCAAAGTTTCATATGTTTTAGCTCCTACTGCTAAATGTGATATTTTGACTGGAATCACAACAACAAATTTCTTTTAAATTTCAAAACAATATTACCAATATGATTCTGCTTGCAGTAGGTCTCATTATAATGCCTAGTATGGATGACATGAAATAGCCTAAATTCTAAAATAACACGTAAATTTTGTTTGTTTTTATTATTTTTTGAGTAAGTATATCATATTATGAAACCCCAGGCCCTGGCTCAACTTTCTGGTTCTGGCAGGGATCTGGGACAAAGCTGCTTTCATGACTTAAGGGGCAGAACTTACCAGAGTAGCAGCAATTCACCAGTCAGGCAAAGTCCAAGCTACTGCTCTTGATTGACAAACAATTCTATAACATGTACAAATTTTCCACCTCACTATTCAACCTTTTTCACATCATTAAATATATTAAACACCGTCAGTTCCAGTACAGCAGTATCACTTGGGCCTGGTGACTTTTTGCTCTTTATCAATATGCCCTAACTCCTTTTTTGACACCTCTGACAGTATGCCATCTTTATTACCTGAAAAGATTACACCTGGGGTAGGAATTGCCCCAACATCCTCTATGGTGAAATCTTAAGTAAAGGAATCATTTAACTTCTCTGTAATGTCTTTATTTTCCTTAATTCCTCTCTTTACAATCTGGAAGACCAGCAGATCCACTGAGTCTCTCCCAAGAACCCTTCTTTCAATATTTTTAAATAATTCCTTGATATTTTATTGTTTGTTTGCTTGTTTGTATTAGTTTGTCTGTTTGCATTAGTGTATCTTTGGTTATTTGTTCTTCAGATTTCGACTTCTATATTTTCATCTTATATTTAAAATAGCACAATTTATTATCCTTTCTATTGATTTCATTTGGGCTGGATTTCCATTTTCTAAAGGGTATCTATATGGCTTAAAAACATCTTGAACTTTGCCATTTAACTATACTGTTATATTTTTCTTCATGCTTCCTTTTTGGTTTAGGTACATACCAGGCCAAATTCCAAGCTCAGTTACAATGATATAAACATTCCTTAAAGTCAATGAGATTGCAGCAAAGTACAGATCACAATCTGGTCCTCACTATTTCACACATCATCACGTAACTTAGATTTACCTTAACCGGTATACTAGTGCTGTTGCTACTTGTGAATGACTTTCAGAAAGGAAACAAAGAACTTATCAATAAGCTCTTTAAAAAAAAGGTAAAATGTTCAAAGCTAACGAAGGAACCTGGATAAAAGGGCAACAGGGAAATTATTCCATGTTGCTAGAGATAGGAAAGTAAAGGAACCTGCCCTAAGGTGACCATGTAAAGGTCTGGAACATACAGGCAATCAACTTTGATGTGGAAAGGTTTTTAGCAGGCATATAATAAATAATAATAATAATAATAATAAATTACAAATAACCCACAGGAGGTATAAAATCATGCAATTATTTAACAATTTATAAAGATTATGTATACCACTTTGTCTGTCAATTACAAGTTAACATAACATTACAATAATCAAGAATGAAAAAGACAAAACCATCAACAAGAAACCTGCCAAATGGGGTCACAACACAACAGCGAATGAGAGCAATGTGCCTTAAATGGAAAAAATTATCCTTAACAGAGCTGAAATGAGCTTCAAAATTCAGACAGCCAATAGCACTATTTCATAGCAGGTCAAAGAATAAGAATAACCACCAAGAAGCAACTTAAAACCGGCTACAGATAAATTTGTTGTTGCTACTCTGAAAAGTGAATCAACTTAATCTGAATGAAGAGAACTAAAGGAGTTGTTGAAGCAGTAATGAAATTAAAATATTTTACTTTAGATGCAAGAAATCTGATGCAGTCTGATTTTCTTACCAAAAGTTTCACTGGATTGCAGACTTACAAGATATTTTTGTATGTGCTGCTGGTTTTCACATACACTTTTGAAATATAAAACTTCATTTTGATAGTGTCAGGGGACACCTGCTCTCAGAGTGATTCCAAGATTGTAAGCAGGGCTGGCTCCAGGCACCAGCTGAGGAAGCAGGTGCTTGGGGCGACCAATACAAAGAGGTGGCACTCCGTCCTCTACTGGGGCAGCCCGTCCGGATCTTCGGCGGTAATTTGGCAGCAGGTCCCTCGGTCCCTCTCTTCCTCTGCCGCCGAAGTGCCACCGATCAGCCTTTTTTTTTTTTTTTTTTCGCCACTTTGGGCAGCAGAAAACCTGGAGCCGGCCCTGATTGTAAGTAGGATAATGCAGCTCCCTACTACTATAAGACCTTGCAAAAATCCTGTACTCTGCTGAGCCACATGAAAGTGAAAAGTTCTCACTCAGAGGATCCATAATTACCTTGTATTTGCAGTCAACAAAAAATAGAAGATGCTTAGACAATGCTACCAATTGCCCTGTTCGCTAACCAGATTTAGAAAACATAAAATCACTTCAATGCTACTTAAGAATCAAGTTTAGGCAGCTAATACTATTTTGAACTGGGACCTAATTGACAGAAATAATGAAAGTTATACAAGATCATAGTCCTCAAGGTAATACAGTGACAGACAAAGCACTGATTAAGAGCATTCCTCTCTCCACGGTGAAACTGTGTTGTATATTACAAAGTACTTTAAGAACAAATCATGCCACACCAGCTTGATTTCCTTCTTTGACAGGGTAACTGATTTTGGTGGATGGGGGAATGTGGTAGATATAATATACTTGGACTTCAGCAAGGCTTTTGACAAAGTTCCACAAGATATTTCGATAAGTAAGCTGGAGAAACACAGGCTAGACAGAACTACCATTAAGTGGATACATAATTGGGTAAACAACCGCAAACAACGAGTAACTATTAATGGAATGATGTCGGATTGGAGGGAGGTCTCAAGTGGGGTTCCACAGGAATCTTTTCTGGGTCCTGTGTTATTTAACATCTTCATTAATGACCAAGATGTAGGTATAGAGAACATACTGATCAAGTTTCCAGATGACACAAAGTTAGTGGGGGCTGTCAATACTTTAGAGGATGGAGCTAACATTCAGAGGGGTCTTGATAAATTGGAGAACTGGACTATAAACAACTAAATGAAATTCAGCAAAGATAAATGTGAGGTGCTACACTCAGGGAAGAAAAACCAAACACAAATACAGAATGGGGGATAATTGGCTTGGCAGCAACTCTGCTGAGAAGGATCTGGGAGATATGGTGGATCACAACCTCAACATGAGTCAGCAATGTGATGCTGTTAAAAAAAAGCAAATGTAAATTTAGGTTGTATTATCAAAGGCATAGCATTCAAGTCAGGGGAAGTGATAGTACCATTCTACTCGGCACTGGTTAGGTCTCAGCTGGAGTACTGTGTTCAATTTTGGTCATCGATGTATAGAAAGGATGTGGAGAAACTGGAAAGGATCCAGAGGCGAACGACAAAGATGATCAAAGGGATCGAATGAAAGCCATATGAGCAAAAGCTGAAGAAACTGGGTATGTTTAGTTTGGAAAAGAGGAGATTGGGGGGGATATGATAGCGGTCTTCAGATACTTGAAAGACTGCCATAAAAAAAGATGAAGAAATGTTCTCTTTTGCCACAGAGGACAGGACAAGAGACAATGTGTTTAAACTACAGAATAGCAAATTTAGATTAAATCTCAGGAAAAACTCCTAACTATAAGAAAAGTAGAACAATGGAACAGACACCTCGGGAGGTAGTGGAAGCTTCTTCACTGAAGGGTTTCAAAAGGAGGTTGGATAGCCATCTGTCTTGGATGGTATAATTCTGCATCTTGGCAGGGGGTAGTCTAGATGACCCTTGCAGTCCCTTCTAACCCCAAGATTCTATGATTCTGGGCTATATCAGATGTTTACAAAACCTCTAACAGAGCTGTCTGCAATTATGCAAGTACACCCAGCCACTTATTTTGTCAATGACATGACAGATTTTCAAGGCAAGGAAATTCACTACTATAGGTATAAGTGACAATGTCTTTCCAAAAAGACAGCTCTTGGTTCCCTCCAACTGTTTCATAAGATGTCACTGCTGTGTGATCCAACCAGATTAAGGCATTTTGATATAGAATACAAGTGACTGATGAATGCAGTGGTCCTTCACCTATGATCTGAGAAAAACACAAGGGCACAGATGGATTACTCCATTATGAACAATGGCCAGAAGTTCTGATAGAAGACATTTTTTAATGTGAGATTTGGACACCAGGTTGTACCTCGCATGTATGTTTTCAAAGCATGCATGCATGCATACACACACACACACAAGGAGTTTTCAGAACAGCCACTGCTGAGTTGCCTTTAGACTATCTGAAATCACTTTAGGAACAAGTGCCAGGCATGCCTCAGTACCAGCCTCAGCGCTTGTCTGTGGCAATGGATCATTAGGTCCTTGATAATGATATTCACTGGTCTGCTCTGATGAATTGATGTCACCAGAAATGCAGCATTTATTGAAAAATGGAATGACAACGCTGAAATGGAGTGGTTCATAGGGTTCTTCAATTATGGACAGCAATGTTGCATTAAGCTTTCTTGGTGATATAGGCTTTCCAGTTTGAGATAAACCATATATTGATAAACCTCTGGATGCCTGAGTTTCAGACCATCTGTACAATACCACGTAAACTGTACTACATATATTCCTTTGGGCTTGTCTACACAAACTGTAGTGCTTCAGTGTAGACACTACCTATGCTGATGGGAGGGCATGTCCTGTTGGTTTACATAGTCTTACCCCCTCCTCCAAGCGGCGGTAGCTTGGTCAATTGGAGAATTCTCCCACTGACCTAGCACTGGTCTATATGGAGGCTAGGTCAATTTAACTGCATCACTTAGGGTTGTGGATTTTTTCATACCCCTGAGCAATGTAGTTGTACTGACCTAATTTCATAGTGTAGACCAGGCCTTTATTTTCCTTTAAAACCAGAAAGCAAATGTAGCCTAAATCCTGTGACATGACTTGTTGTAAAATGAGACTTAGATTGCAAGAGAGGTTAACAACCCTGAACTCCTAACCCTTTTCGTTATTTTCTTATTAATCACATGGCTAGGGAAAAGGTTCTTAAAATGTGGATGAAGCATAAACACTTGTTTTTGTGGAAGCACCATCTTGGTGACCCTCTCTTCCTTGGCCACACATTGATCTGAAGCATTGGGGGTGGGGAGTCAAAACTCTGAATTTTGTTTCAGAATTTATTTTATGATGGTTTTACTTCATTTTATATTATTTTTGCATTATTTTATAACATCAGTATTTTTAATTAAATTTAATTTTTTAATCATTAAGGGCAGATGCTGATTGAAACAGCTTCTCTTCTTTTCTAGAACAAAGTGTCTCCTGTTTGTGTCCAAATGAAACAGTGTAATGAAACAATAAAATTATTTTTTAAATAAAAATAATTGAAAAATTCTGTTTTTTTTTGTGTCACATTATGGCAGTCAGAAGTATCAACGCACATTATGACAGGCTTGTGCACATTCTGACAAGTAGTGCATATTATGACTACTACTGATGTAGCGGAATAATACAAAAATAATGAAAATATTAAAATATTTTTAAAAACATAACATTCAAAATGAAATTTTTGGAATTTCCCAAAATGATTTTTCAGAATTCATCAAAACAAGAATTTTCTGAAACAAAATATTTTTCCATTGGGATTTTTGTTGAAATTGATGCATTTTTCAAAGTATTTCAATTTTGATTAAAACAGCTTCCTGTCAAAAAAAATTTGATGAAAATTTTTTGACCAGCACTACTTTACTCCCCTTCTTGTTTTAACAGAATTCTTGGGATATGTTTATACATAGAGGCTCTAAGACAACAGGATCAGATCACAATCCTCATATGGTGACAAGAGAATAAACTCACCAATGTATCTGTGAAACAAATAAAAAAAAACCCAACAATTTTTTTTAAAGATGGGATTGCCTACTTTAAAAAGACCTCTTCTATAATTTCTCAGAAAGGCAAGCAATCATTACATTCAGAAATAAGCTACATTCACAGAATATGTACTGGACTTAAATAGAAAAAGTATATTTACAATTATATTTGTCAAAATGGCCATTTAGAGGAAGGTGCAGGTAGAGAGGTCATTGTCAAGGGTGGTCCCTTCTTTTGAGATTTGTACCTCCTTCTAAGAGGTTCTATGGGTCTGGAATAGGTGTGATACTGGTTGTAGTGGAATGGTCAGGAGCATTGTGCAGTCTGTGATTTACTAAAAGGCCTCTTTGTTCTAGGTACATAAATCCCCAGCAACCTCAATGTTCCCCTTGAGTCCTTGAGGGAGTAGAGCAAGATATCAGTTTCGCCACTGAAAAGCTTAGATCCTTTAAAGGGGAAATCTTGCACTGTATTTTGTATCTTACTACAGAGGCCAGAAGAATGGAACCAGGATGCTCATTGCATAGTAGTAGAGGCTAAAGATCATGAAGCTGTATCAGCAGCATTGAGAGCAGTCTTCAAAGTAGTTTTAGCAATGAGCTGGCCTTCAGTAATGAGGGTTGATATTGCTACTGCTGCTCATATGGCAGGTGGTCAACAAAATGAGTAAACTTTGAATAGCTGTTGAAGTCATAGTTTGCTATCCAAAATTGTAGATCAGTGGACAGGTAACTCCTGCTGAGGAGATTTAGGGAGTAAATTTTGAACAAATTTGATAGTTTGTCTTGCTTACTGCATCCACCACAGGGAGTTGGGGGTGGGGTGAGAGAAGAAATACTCCAGTCCTTTGATATGTAATATTTTTTTGGTAAACAAGGTGGGTGAGGTAATATCTTTTATTGGACAAACATCTGTTAGTAAAAGAGACAAACTTTCAAGCTACACAGAGCTCTTCTTCAGGTTTGGGAAAGGTACTCAGTGTCACAGCTAAATAAAAGGTAGAACATATCATAAGTAGTCAACACCCATTCTAAGGGACTATTCAAGGTGCAGTGGCAGACTGTCTAGGATCTGCTGGAGATTAGAGTGCCTCATTAATGAGCAGGGCTATCTTACTATGGAACGTGATATGTAGAATGTCCACAAGGGAGTGCTGAGACTCCTGTACCTCCTCTGTAGAGGTGTGAAGGGAACCTATGAGTCATTTCATTAGGTTCTCAAAGGTCCTAAAATGATCTGCATAGGAGGGTGGTCGTGGCACCAAACCTCGTCAGGGGAGGAGGAGAACTTGTGTGATAGAGGTGTTTCCTCCTCCATCAGTAGCTGTTACTCTTCCTGAACCTCTTCCCATGATGGGGGAAGAGTTCTGGTGGCTATTCTTGCAGTGCTGTTGGTTGTTGCAGCACAAGTGGGTATTCCAAACATGGCCTTTTCTGGATGGGTACCCTATTGAATTGGTCCACATAAGAGGATCAGGGGTTCCAGAAGGTCCAGTATGATGGCGGGTAACAAAAGTGTTCCCAGAGCTGTTTGTAGAATGTGGAGAGGGTCCTCTTCAGAGTACACTTCAAGACGCTTGCACCAAATCAGAGTCTAAGGATGTGACATCTCCTGAGTCCAAAGAGGGGGACTGTGGGTATTGGTACCTGGGCCAGTATTGGGGGCCAAGAAAGTGTCAGAAGAACTGGAGGACTGGCAGGTATCAGAAGTTGGCTCCTGCTGTCTGGTATAAGGGGTCAGTGACTGGTGGGCACAGTAGTATTGGAGGTGAGCATGTCTCAGTGCCCCTTAAGATGAAGGACTCCAGTTCCTTGGAGATGAACAGATTATCATAAAACAGGAATCTGGAGGGTGCCAGAGGGCTATGGTAGTGGATAGAGCTGGGGCAGTAGTAGACTCCTAGCCAGAGATGGTAACTGAGCTGGAGTTGAGAACAATACCTAAGAGTGGCTGTGAAAACAATATCTCTGTGCTTCAAACACATACAACCTGAAGAAAGAGCTGAGGTTTGGTGAGAGGACTCTCTATGGCTCCAAGAGAATGTCCATACTGGTGCCAAGTCTTTCGTTTTAGACAAGTCTCAATGCCTGGAAATTTCTGTAGCCAGCACCAGGATGCTGCTTCTCGGCACTGCTTGCTGACAGACTTATCAGGGTAGAATATCTTCGTAGGCAGTACTGACACATCAGTGTCCGGGTCTGGTGGAGCCTCAGCAGTACCCACCATGGGACGCAAGGTGTCCCTGGATTCAGCTCTAACAGGTGAAATACTCCTTCTTCTGGAGTTCCTTTCAGGGGAATGAGGTTCTCTTTTCTTAGACTGCTTCATCTCCAAGACAGCCTCAGTCATAGGTACAACTTGAGAGGATGAGGCTAATGGGGAGGGCTGGGGGCAGGGAGGAGAGACTCAGACTCCACAGGCCTTAGGGAGCACTCCATCAGGAGGAGCTTCAATCTCACCTTTCTTCTCTTTGCAAGATCTGCTTTTAAACCCTGTACAAACCTTGCCCTTTGACTGGACATATGAGTTTCTGAGACAGCTGGAGTGCCCATCACTAACATCACTAGAAGTTAGCCTGCTGAGCAAAGGAACCAAGAAATCAGTCCCAGCAGGAGACCAGGGAGAAGAGGGGTTGGTACTCCTCCCTTAACCACAAATCTGTGCTAAAATTAAATTAATAAATTAAAAACTAAATACTAAAACAAGAAAAGAAAAGAAAAGAAAAGAAAAGAAAAGAAAAGAAAAGAAAAGAAAAGAAAAGAAAAGAAGCTTCTAGGAAGCAGCAGACAGTGCAGTTTCTCCATGTTGAGCTGCTGGCAGTTGAGAAAGAACTGGAGACACGGTGTATCCAGTCCTCCCTATGCACCTTCGCTGTGGAGTATGAGGATGTATAACGCGCAGGCATGGACCTGCAGATACTACTAATTTCAATCTCCAGTCAAGAGTGTATGGGCACATGCACAGCCTATGGTGGAGCACATATAGAGACATATATTCGAAGAAGAGCCCATAATGTTTGAAGGCTTACAAAAGAAGAAGATTTTCAGGATGGATTTAAGTGGAGAGGAGAATGTCAGGGATAGAATATGCAGGCCATTCTAAGCATAGAGGCCAAATGAAAGAAGATATTGGAAATATTAGGAGAGAAAATATAAGAAGTGGCATCTCTGGTGGAGTGAGGAGGTGAAATAGGATATAACAACAAAAAAGAGCAGATATACAGGCAGATGACTAAAAGCTAACAACAAACAAAAGTAAAACTTACTCATCTATTTGTATTGTCCAAACTGTGAAAAAATACAAAATGTAAGCAATCATAAACAATGGTAAGTAAAGAGATAATATAAATATGAAATCTAGTCAGTTTTTAAACTTAACAGAGTTAAGTAGTTACATACACCATGCCTGCCCTTATGTTCTTATGTCAATATTTGTGGTTCTGCAGTTTAAATTTAAAAATATGTATTAACCAGAATACCTTTTAACATGTTTGAGCTGAAGCATAGGGATTTCTAATATTTTTTCCTAAAATTAAACTGGGCTAAAACAAAATTATTCACCACTGTAGGTCGAGAATTAGCAAAGGAAGATTTTAGTCAATGACAAAAAGTGATCGGGTATTATTAGGGTATGTCTACACTATGAAATTAGGTCAAATTAATAGAAGCCGGTTTTATAGAAATTGGTTGTATACAGCCGATTTTGTGTGTCCCCACATAAAATGTTCTATGTGCTCTAGTCGGCGGATCGCGTCCACAGTACCGAGGCTAGCGTCAACTTCCGGAGCATTGCACTATGGGTAGCTATCCCACAGTTCCCGCAGTCTCCGCCGCCCATTGGAATTCTGGGTTGAGATCCCAATGCCCGGATGATGCAAAACAGTGTCGCGGGAGGTTCTGGGTACATGTCGTCAGGCTCCTCCCCCTCTGTCAGAGCAACGGCAGACAATAGATTCGCGCCTTTTTACCTGGGTTACCTGTGCAGATGACATACCACAGCAAGTATGGAGCCCGCTCAGCTCACCGTCACCATATGTCATCTGGGTGCCGGCAGACGTGGGACTGCATTGCTACACAGCAGCAGCAGCTAACTGTCTTTTGGCAGTAGATGGTGTATTACGACTGGTAACCGAACTATTACAAGTTGGATCATCGCACATTAGCAGAGTCTTCCCTGAGCAGCAGATTGTGCAATAGGCCTGAAGGCCATCGTAGTACACTAACTGCCAAGCGCCCAGTATTTGCTGCCAAGCACCCAGAAGATGCCAAGGGCTATCAGTCATTCTGCACCGTCGTCTTAAGATGTAAAAAATAGATTTGTTCTGTATTCATTTGCTTCCCCTCCCTCCGTGAAATCAACGGCCTGCTAAACCCAGGGTTTTCAGTTTAATCTTTGGGGGGACCATTCTGTGTGACAGTTGTTTGTGTTTCTCCCTGATGCACAGCCACCTTTCTTGATTTTAATTCCCTGTACCTGTATGCCATGTCGTCACTCGGCCCTCCCTCCCTCCCGCCCTCCCTCCTTCTCTTGGTCCGTCAGATACTAGTTTCGCGCCTTTTTTCAGACCAGGCGCCATAACTAGCACTGGGATCATGGAGCCCGCTCAGATCACCACGGCAATTATAAGCACTATGAACACCACGCGCATTGTCCTGGAGTATATGCAGAGCCAGGACATGCCAAGGCGAAACCCGGACCAGCCGAGGAGGCGATTGCAGCACGGCGAAGAGAGTGATGAGGAAATTGACATGGACATAGACCTCTCACAAGACACAGGCCCCAGCAATGTGGAAATCATGGTGTTACTGGGGCAGGTTCATGGTGTGGAACGCCGATTCTGGGCCCGGGAAACAAGCACAGACTGGTGGGACCGCATCGTGCTGCAGGTGTGGGACGATTCCCAGTGGCTGCGAAACTTTCGCATGCGTAAAGGCACTTTCATGGAACTTTGTGACTTGCTTTCCCCTGCCCTGAAGCGCCAGAATACCAGGATGAGAGCAGCCCTCACAGTTGAGAAGCGAGTGGCGATAGCCCTGTGGAAGCTTGCAACGCCAGACAGCTACCGGTCAGTCGGGAATCAATTTGGAGTGGGCAAATCTACTGTGGGGGCTGCTGTGATCCAAGTTGCCAGGGCAATGAAAGACCTGGTGATATCAAGGGTAGTGACTCTGGGCAACGTGCAGGCAATAGTGTATGGTTTTGCTGAAATGGGATTCCCAAACTGTGGTGGGGCCATAGACAGAACCCATATCCCTATCTTGGCACCGGAGCACCAAGCCACCAAGTACATAAACCGCAAGGGGTACTTTTCAATGCTGCTGCAAGCCCTGGTGGATCACAAGGGACGTTTCACCAACATCAACGTGGGATGGCCAGGAAAGGTACCTGATGCTCGCGTCTTCAGGCACTCTGATCTGTTTCGAAAGCTGGAGGAAAGGACTTTCTTCCTGGACCAGAAAGTAACCGTTGGGGATGTTGAAATGCCTATCGTGATCCTTGGGAACCCAGCCTACCCCTTAATGCCATGGCTCATGAAGCCGTACACAGGCAGCCTGGACAGGAGTCAGGACCTGTTCAACTATAGGCTGAGCAAGTGCCGAATGGTGGTGGAATGTGCATTTGGACGTTTAAAAGCGCGCTGGCGCAGCTTACTGACTCGCTCAGACCTCAGCGAAAAGAATATCCCCATTGTTATTGCTGCTTGCTGTGCGCTCCACAATATCTGTGAGAGTAAGGGGGAGACATTTATGGCGGGGTGGGAGGTTGAGGCAACTCGCCTGGCTGCTGATTACGCGCAGCCAGACACCAGGGCGGTTAGAGGAGCACAGCAGGACATGGTGCGCATCAGAGAAGCTTTGAAAACGAGTTTTGTGACTGGCCAGGCTACGGTGTGAAATTTCTGTTTGTTTCTCCTTGATGAACCCTCCGCCCCCCCCCACCCGGTTCACTCTACTTCCCTGTAAACCAACCACCCCACCCTCCCCTCCCCACTTCGAGCACTGCTTGCAGAGGCAATAAAGTCATTGTTATTTCACATTCATGCATTCTTTATTAATTCCTCACACAAGTAGGGGGATAATTGCCAAGGTAGCCTGGGATGGGTGGGGGAGGAGGGATGGAAAAGGACACACTGCATTTTAAAACTTTAACTCTTATTGAAGGCCAGCCTTCTGATGCTTGGGCAATCATCTAGGGTGGAGTGTCTGGGTGGCCGGAGGCCCCCCCCACCGTGTTCTTGGGCGTCTGTGTGAGGAGGCTATGGAACTTGGGGAGGAGGGCTGTTGGTTACACAGGGGCTGTAGCGGCGGTCTCTGCTCCTGCTGCCTTTCCTGCAGCTCAATCATACGCTGGAGCATATCAGTTTGATGCTCCAGCAGATGGAGCATTGACCCTTGCCTTCTGTCTGCAAGCTGACGCCACCTATCATCTTCAGCCCGCCACTTGCTCTTTTCATCCCGCCATTCAGCCCGCCACCTCTCCTCTCGTTCATATTGTGCTTTTCTCATGTCTGACATTGACTGCCTCCACGCATTCTGCTGTGCTCTATCAGTGTGGGAGGACATCTGGAGCTCCATGAACATATCGTCCCGCGTCCTCCGTTTTCTCTTTCTAATGTTCACTAGCCTCTGCGAAGGAGAAACATTTGCAGCTGGTGGAGGAGAAGGGAGAGGTGGTTAAAAAAGACACATTTTAGAGAACAATGGGTACACTCTTTCGTTACAAGGTCGCATTTTTCCTCTGCCTACTGGTTTGGTATGAGAGATCACTCACGCAGTGCCAGGCAACAGATTTCAGCTTGCAGGCAGCCATGGTAAGCCACAGTCTTTTGGCTTTTTTAACCTTCTTAACATGTGGGAATGGTTTCAAACAGCAGCGCATTTCCCATATCAAGGATGAATTGGGTTGGCCATTTAAAATGGGT
Organism: Trachemys scripta elegans; assembly: GCF_013100865.1. Classification (NCBI taxonomy): domain Eukaryota; kingdom Metazoa; phylum Chordata; order Testudines; family Emydidae; genus Trachemys; species Trachemys scripta. Next base: position 244,057,286 of record NC_048299.1, read on the forward strand.
TTTCAATGTAAAAGGAGGGGCTGCGGTTTCCGGGTTAACATGCAGCACAAACCCAAGTAAACCACCCCCCCACACACACACAAGATTCTCTGGGATGATCACTTCACCCCTCCCCCCACCGCGTGGTTAACAGCGGGGAACATTTCTGTTCAGAAGAGCAGGAACGGGCACCTCTGAATGTCCCCTTAATAAAATCACCCCATTTCAACCAGGTGACCGTGAATGATATCACTCTCCTGAGGATAACAAAGAGAGATAAGGAATGGATGTTGTCTGCATGCCAGCAAACACCGGGACCATTCGCTGCCATGCTTTCTTATGCAATGATTCCAGACTACGTGCTACTGGCCTGGCGTGCTAAAGTGTCCTACCATGGCGGACGGGATAAGGCAGCCCTCCCCAGAAACCTTTTGCAAAGGCTTTGGGAGTACATGAAGGAGAGCTTTCTGGAGATGTCCCTGGAGGATTTCCGCTCCATCCCCATACACGTTAACAGACTTTTCCAGTAGCTGTACTGGCCGCGATTGCCAGGGCAAATTAATCATTAATCATTAAACAAGCTTGCTTTTAAACCATGTGTAATATTTCCAAAGGTACACTCACCAGAGGTCTCCTGTGTGCCCTCAGGGTCTTGGGTGAGTTCGGGGGTTACTGGTTCCAGGTCCAGGGTGACAAACATATCCTGGCTGTTGGGGAAACCGGTTTCTCCGCTTCCTTGCTGCTGTGAGCTACCTACATTACCTCCATCCTCATCTTCCTCGTTCCCCGAACCCTCTTCCCTGTGTGTTTCTCCATTGACGGAGTCATAGCACACGGTTGGGGTAGTGGTGGCTGCACCCCCTAGAATGGCATGCAGCTCCGCGTAGAAGCGGCAAGTTTGCGGCTCTGCCCCAGACCTTCCATTTGCTTCTCTGGCTTTGTGGTAGGCTTGCCGTAGCTCCTTAATTTTCACGCGGCACTGCTGTGTGTCCCTGTTATGGCCTCGGTCCTTCATGGCCTTGGAGACCTTTTCTAATACTTTGCCATTTCTTTTACTGCTACGGAGTTCAGCTAGCACTGATTCATCTCCCCATATGGCGAGCAGATCCCGTACCTCCCGTTCGGTCCATGCTGGAGCTCTTTTGCGATCCTGGAACTCCATCACGGTTACCTGTGCTGATGAGCTCTGCGTGGTCACCTGTGCTCTCCACGCTGAGCAAACAGGAAATGAAATTCAAACGTTCGTGGGTCTTTTCCTGTCTACCTGGTCAGTGCATCTGAGTTGAGAGTGCTGTCCAGAGCGGTCACAATGAAGCACTGTGGGATAGCTCCCGGAGGCCAATAACGTCAAATTCCGTCCACACTACCCCAATTCCGACCCGCAAAGGCCGATTTTATCGCTAATCCCCTCGTCGGAGGTGGTGTAAAGAAACCGGTTTAAAGGGCCCTTTAAGTCGAAAGAAAGGGCTTCGTCGTGTGAACGTGTCCAGGCTTAATTCGATTTAACGCTGCTAAAGTCGACCTAAATCCGTAGCGTAGACCAGGCCTTAGACAAGTATGCTTCCAACCTCTCTACTCCTTCAAGTGACGAGGGATAGTGTGCCCAGTGGAGGTTCTGGGGAAGGGGAAAAACACAAAGAGGCCCCTAGTGCCCTTTCCCCATCTTGCACACCCATTGTACACCCATAAGTAATTGTCCTTAATTAATTGATATTTTCTCCTGTAACTCACAAAACATTTAAATTACAGCACATTAATTTTATGGTTAGATTAATGTAAGATTGATCTACATAATTTCCTGATAATAAATGTAGTTAACAGGTTAAATTCAGTCCTCCTTTTCCACCCCATGCAAGCCACAGTGCAGACCAGGAGGTTGCATAAGCAGAATTTGGCCACTGCGTTTTGAATCACCAAATGAAAAAGGTAGCATTGGTGATGCATAGTATTACTTATACAATGACCAATTAAGCCTACATTTTAAAACAACACTCCTTTTAAATCAAATTGGATGATCTAATTACAAGATCAAAGTCCCAGATATCATTAGAATTGACACGTCAATTCTTTGTAGGGTTGCCAACTTACCAATCGCACAAAACCGAACACCCTAGCCCCGCTCCTTCCCTGAGTCCCCTCCCCCCACTCACTACATTCCCCCTCCCTCAGTGGCTCTCTCTCCCCCACCTTCACTCACTTTCACTGGGCTGGGGCAGGGACTTAGGGTGCGTGAGGGGGTTAGGGCTCTAACTGGGGGTACGGGTTCCGGGGTGGCGCCAGAAATGAGGGGTTTCGGGTATGGAAGGGGGCTCTGGGCTGGGAAAGGGAGTTGCAGTGCAGGAGGGAGTGAGGGCTCTGGGGTGGGGAGGAGGGGTTTGGGGTGCAGGAGGGGGCTCCAGGATGGGGGGGCTGAGGGATTTGGAATGTGGGAGGGGCTTTGGGTGGAGGAAGGGGAGGTGGGATGTGAGAGGGGGTACAGGCTCTGGACCGGGGGTGTGGGCTTTGGGGTGGGGCTAGAGATGACAGATTTGGGGTGCAGGAGGGGGCTCCAGGCTGGGACCAAGGGATTCAGAGTGCAGGAGGGAGCTGTGGGTTGAGGCAGGGGTTTGGGTGCAGGAGGGGGCTTCGAGTTTGTGGGGGCTCAGGACTGGGGTAGGGGGTTGGGGTTTGGGCATGAGCTTACCTTGGACAGGCTCCCTGCCTGTCCTGGCTCCATGCTGTGCTGCCGAAGTGGCCAGCAGGTCCGGCTCCTAGGCAGCGTGGGGCACGAGGCTCTACACGCTACTCTCGCCCAGAGGCACTGCCCCCCGCTCCCACAGGACGCAGTTCCCAGCCAGTGGGAGTGCAGAGCCAGTGATTGGGGTGGGGGCAGCACACGGAGCCCCGTGGCCCCTCTGCCTAGGAGCTGGACCTGCTGGCTGCTTCCGGGGTGCCTTAGCCCTGCAGCACTGCCCACTGGACTTTTAACAGCCCGGTCAGTGGTTCTGACCGGAGCCGCCACGGTCCCTTTTTGACAGGGCATTCCAATTGAAAACCGGACACCTGGCAACCCTAATTCTTTGTAGCTCTTTGTTCTCTTGGTAGATGTAACCATTATCTCTCTGCAACAGAACACGATATATATGAACCATCCAAAACCAACATAATGGCATTTAAAAGCAACCTGACAAACTCAGAGTCGCAACAAAGGTAAAATAATACACCAAAATTCCAGAAAGCCTAAGTAGTGCAGAAAAGAACTTGTTTCAGACAATGTCATTTTTTATGGAGAAAGAATTGGTGCCATGATTTCACATGTTCCATGTACAAGATGTAGAAGATTCTTTCAGAAAAAGGGGGAAAGAAATTCTGAAACAAAAAACAATATCGAAAAATCCAAACACATTATTTATTTATTTTTTACATAAAAGGTGAAATGAAAGTCTGAACCAGATTTGGTTCCCCATATCTTCCGTTTTTATTTATCAAATAGAAAAGTCTTTCCAACTTTCTCCTTTCCTGTATGAGACCAAAACTATGTGATGTTCTGTTTGCATTACAATTATACTAATTCAGTGCAGGTCACTTGCTTTTTACTGAGTCCAGATGACATTTAGTAAACTAAACATGAGCCAATTAGGTTTAAAAAAAAGTTCTGATTGCCCTTGGGTAGGTCACACAGTGGCTACGGAACACAATTGCCTGAACTGCATTTTGGCTAACACCAAACATAAGGCTGAAGCTAATAACTTATACCTCTGCATTCCTCCTAGATTTCTCACGTTTAAATATACCATTTAAAAGTTTTTTCTCCCCCTCAGGAGACCGATGAGGACAGCACAATTATGAACTATTGCTATTTTCCCTTCTACAGCGCAGCTTAAAAATGCATTGTTTGTAGCTACTAGAATATTAGCAATGTGGTTTGCACTTCATTTTTAATATCCCAAGTGGCTAACTAACCTTTTCAAGCCTGTTGATTTTAACCTACTACAGTACAAAAGAAAAACATAGCATTGGAGATTTAGTGAACACTAAAAATAATAATAGTCTAAGCCTCTACTGTTCCTCCAATGACATTTGTATTTTTAAATCAACCTGAACTTCCATGTAATTAGGCATACAATAAGCTTTACTGATAAGGTAGACCAACAGGTTCCAGAAAGGGAAACAAATCCTCAAGCTTAGATCCAAGAAAGAAACAAGCAATAATGTCTTTGTCAACACGTTATTAGTGACAGAGCACTTACCTTTTTCTGGAAAAAAACAGGGCTGTTGATTAATTACAATTAACTCATGTGATTAACTCAAAAAATTAATCGTGATTAAAAAATTAATCGTGATTAATAGCAATTTTAATCGCACTATTAAACAATAGAATGCCAACTGAAATTTATTAAATATTTTGTATGTTTTTCTAATATATTTATTTCAATTATAACACAGAATACGAAGTGTACAGTGCTCACTTTATGTTACTTTTGATTACAAATATTTGCCTTGTGAAAATGACAAACAAAAAGAAATTGTATTTTTCAATTCAACTCATCCAAGTACTGTAGTGCAATCTTTTTATCATGAAAGTGGAACTTTTAGATGTACTTTTTTTTTTTTACATAACTGCACTCAATAACAAAACAATGTAAAACTTTAGAGCCCACAAGTCCACTCAATCCTACTTCTTGTTCAGCCAATCGTTCAGAGAAACAAGTTTGTTGACATTTATGGGAGATAATGCCACCTGCTTCTTATTTACAATGTCACCTGAAAGTGAGAAAAGACATTTGCATGGCACTTTTGGAGCTGGCATTGCAAGGTATTTACGTGCCGGATCTAGTAAACATTCATATGCATCTTCATGCTTTGACCACCATTCCAGAGGACATACTTCCATGCTTGTTTAAAAAAATGTGTTAATTAAATTTGTGACTGAACTCCTTGGAGGAAAATTGTATGTTTCCTGCTCCATGGTTTTACCTGCATTATGCCATATATTTTGTATTATGGTAATCTAGGATGACGACCCAGAATATGTTGTTTAATTTAAGAACAATTTCACTGCAGATTTGACGAAACACAAAGAAGATTCCAATAGCAGATTTCTAAAGATAGCTACAGCACTCAACACAAGCTTTAGGAATCTGAAGTGCCTTCCAAAATCTAAGAGGGACGAGGTGTGGAGCATACGTTCAGAAGTCTTGAAAGAGCAACATGCGGATGCAGAAGCGACAGAATCCAAACCACAAAAAAGAAAATCAACCTTCTGTTGGTGGCATCTGACTCAGTTGATGGAAAATGAACATGTGTCAGTCCACATTGCTTTGGATCGTTATCGAGCAGAACCCGTCATCAGCATGGATGCATGTCCTCTGGAATGGTGGTTGAAGCATGAAGGACATAAGAATCTTTAGCACATCTGGCACGTAAATATCTTGTGATGCCAGCTACAACAATGCCATGCAAACACCTGTTCTCACATTCAGCTGACATTGTAAACAAGAAGCGGGCAGCATTATCTCCCGTAAATGTAAAAAAACTTGTTTTCTGAGCGATTGGCTGATCAAGAAGTAGGACTGATTGGACTTGTAGGCTCTAAAGTTTTACACTGTTTTATTTTTGAATGCAGTTATTTTTTGTACATAATTTGTACATTTGTAAGTTCAACTTTCATGATAAAGAGATTGCACTACAGTATTTGTATTAGGTGAACTGAAAAATACTATTTCTTTTGTTTTTACACAGCAAATATTTGTAATAAAAAATAAATATAAAGTGAGCGTTGTACACTTTGTATTCTGTGTTGTAACTGAAATCAATATATACCTCTACCCCGATATAATGCTGTCCTCGGGAGCCAAAAAAATCTTACCGCATTATAGGTGAAACCACGTTATATCAAACTTGCTTTGATCCGCCGGAGTGTGCAGCCCACCCCTCCCCCCCGGGAGCACTGCTTTACCATGTTATATCCGAATTCGTGTTATAACAGGTCGAGTTATATCGGGATAGAGGTGTATTTGAAATTGTAGAAAACACCCAAAAATATTTAAATAAATGGTATTCTATTATTAACAGCACGATTAATCATGCAATTAATCACAATTAATTTTTTTAATTGCACAATTAATCATGATTAATTTTTTTTAATCGCTTGGCAGCCCTAGAAAAAATACTAAAACATAAGATGACAATTAAAATTTTAATTTACTAAATACAAAGGTCAAATTCAGACTTGGTGTAAATTAAAGCAACTCCACATGAACTCAGTCCTGCAAGGCCTGAATTTGGCATGAAAAACTTTTTCCATGTTTGAAACAGTGGCAACAACTTTTAAAAATATAATTTAATGTAAAATGTTAATAAATGTAATAAATCCCTTATTATTATATTACTGCGTGCCCAGGCATCCTAGTCCTAGACAAGGACAACACTGTGCCAGTTGCAGTATAAACGATAAAAATACAGTCCCTGCCTCAAGGAGCTTACAATCTAAATATAAGACAAGAGACAACAGATGGATACAGACAGGGAAGTACAAAGGACACAATCAGACAATACTGGTTGGCTTGATAGGTAGTGTTCACAACACCCCAGCAGCCTAACCTTTCTCAAATTTTCTGTAAGCATTGTGGTAAAGGAAAGTGTTGAACAGGGATCTGAAGGTAATGAGGCAGATTATAGGATGTACACAGGAAGCGCCTCCCAAAAGTGTGGGGAAGCCCGGAAGAGAGTATGAAGGTGTTAATTTGAAAATTTAACAAGCGAGCAATGATGGCATGATGGGTTGATTGGAAGCGAGCCATCAACAGCTCCATAACAAATGAGATATGATAGGTAGAGTGGGGATAGACCATGAAAGGCCTTGAAAGTGAAGACAAGCAGCTTATGTTTGATGCAACAATGAAGGGAGAGCCAGTGCAGGGATGCAAACAGTAGGGTGTTGTGGTCAAAGTGATGGACTAGGAAAACAATCTTGGCAGTAGCATTTTGAATTGTTATGAGTGGGGCAAGATGTCAAAAGAGAAGGATACAGAAGTGACTAGAGATGAGCACAAACAATCCCAATCTTTGGAAAAATTGAGATCCAGATCTGAACTTTGCCTCTCAGACCCATCTCTAATGATTTCTGCTAAAATACACACGCACACACACACACACACACAACACACACAAACACAGCTAGAAAGAGTTTTCCTTATTCCTACATAGCAACCTAGAGAAGATTTCATGTACCAAAAATGAAGGAATTATGTTTGTTTTAGCAGTCACTCATGTAATATAAGCTTTTTGGTCTCTTAAATTTGGGTATGCTATTTAGAACCATACTAAAACTGAAGGGATGCAAAAGGCACTGTCTGATGGGGGTGTTCAGGTATGCTTCCCTGAGATTTAGTGAGGAGAGGAAGTTCTCTGTATTAATACTACCAAGGTTTAAATGGAGGTTACCTACTGTAACCAGAAGTTCTTTGAGATATGTGGTGTGATCTGTATTCCACATGTGAGTACGCATGCACACCATGCGCCCAAATCCAGAGATTTTAACAAGCACTGTCCGTTGGCCTGAACATATGCAGTAGATCTCCTCATGTTCCAGAGCATGGGTATAAGAGGCAGTGCAGGTCAACGTCCTCTCAGTTCTTCTTCTTTCTGCAAATCCAACCAGATCCAAAGCAGTGGGGACAGAGGGAGGGTAGTGGAATACAGATAGGGACCACACATCTCAAAAAAAGTCCATGGGTGATTGGTAAGCAGTACTCAGACTGGAGGTGGATACAAGGAGGCCAGCAGCAAAGATGCATGCAAAACTACAGATCCCACAGTTGCATCCACAGCAGAGGTCTGGACCACTGCATAATGTCTAGCAAATGTATGTATGGAGCTCCAGATGGCTGCTCTTCTTATGTCATGCATCAGGACCTCCTGCAAGGATGCTACCGTGGCAGCCTGGGCTCTTGTGGAGTGGGCCATTGTACAGTCAGGCTGAGGAATGTGAACTAGCCTGTAGCACTCAATAATACAGCCTGAAACACACTTAGAAATCCTTTGAGAGGATATAGCTTGACCATGGGATCTTTCTGCTGTAGTGATGAAGAGTCTTCGAGAACTTCCGATGGATTTGATTCTATGCAGGTAAAAGGCTGGTGTATGCCTGATGTCAAGGGAGTGAAGTCTCTTCTCTTTGGGAGAAGCATGGGGTACTAGAAGAAAGACAGGTACACTGGTGAATACACAAGTTAAGGTGGAATTCAGATATGACCTTGGGTAGAAATTTAGGAGGAAGGCAAAGGGATATTTTGTCCTTGCAAAATACCACGAAAGGGGGATCTGCCATAAGGGCTCCCAGGTCGCTGACCCTCCTGGCCAAAGTGATGCCCACTAGAAATGCCATCTTCATGGATAGGTGGGACATGGAACATGTCACTAAGGGTTCAGATGGACGTCTAGTAAGTTTTGACGACACAAAGTTAAAATCCCATAGTGGTGTGGGTCTACTGACTGGCAGGAAGGCCACGATGAGGCCCGTCATGAACAGAATTGTACTTGGGTGGGTAAAAGACAGAGGGCCCATCTACTGGAGGAAGGGAGGCACTAATAGCTGCAAGATGGACTCATAACAAGCTGATCAGGAGACAAGACTTCTTTAGAAACAGGAGATAGTCTAAAATTATAGGGATGCTTGCAGGGACTGGGTGAGGCTGATTGTGCTACATCTAGGCACACAAGCATTTCCATTTAACCAAATAACAGGTACTGGTCAATTCTTTCCTACTCTGGGTAAGTATAGCCTGGACAGAGGATGAACTAGAGCGATCTATTTCTGACATCCATCCAAACACCACACCATGAGGTGGAGAGAGCCTGGGTTGGGGTGTTTGCCTGTCCTGCATCAGGAAATCTGGGAAGGAGTGTATCTTGATTGGAGGGTGGGCTGACATTGACAGAAGCTCTGGGAACCAAAACTGCCTGGGCCAGTAGGGGCTAGGAGAATGACATTGATCCCATCATGACATGTCTTTCTCAGTACCTGTGGGAGCAGGGGGATGGGAGGAAACACATAACTGAAATCACTCCTCCATAAGAGTAGGAGTGCATTGCCTTGGGATTTGTGGCCCATGGATCCCTGAAACAATATAGAGGGGTTTTTTTGTGATTAAAGATGTCCCACAGAGATGCGTCCCACCACATGAGAATGTCTATCAGAACAGAGTCATGGATTTCCCACTTGTGGTCTACCAAGAAATGCCTGCTGAGGTTATCTGCAAAGGAGTTATGTATACCCAGAAGGTAAGCCACCTGGATGGTGATGATGTGCCTGATGCAACAGTTCCAAAGCCTGATTGCCTCCAGACTAAGCAGGAGAGATCTCACTTCTCCCTGTTTGTTTATTTAGACCACAATAGGGATATTGTCTGACACCACCTGGATGTGGCGGGAGTGCATGAGTGGGAGAAAGGCCTTGCATGCAAGGCAGAATGCCTGCAGCTCCATAATGGTGATATGTAGTCTGGTCTCTTGTGTGGTCCATGTGCCCTGTGCAGTGTGACCATTCAAGTGGGTGCCCCGCTCCAAAAGGGATGCATCTGTTGCAAAAGTGGCCCGGGGAGTGGGAATGAAGAAGAGAACTCTGACTTATACCTTGTCTGGGTTCGATCACCAAGCAAAGGAGGTGATGATTCAGGTAGGAACAGTCCCCTTGGAGTTGATGTGGTGTTTGTTGGGCAAGTACACCAAATTGAGCCAGGGCCTGCAGGCAATGTAGATGAAGCCTGGCACAGGGTGTCACATCAGTACCTAGCAGTGATAAGCCCTCGGTTTGTGGGAAATCAAATAAATTACGTTGCGTATCCTTTGAAACCTTTCTATGGGGAGGAAGGGTCTTGCAGAAACAGAGTCCAATGTTGCATCAATAAAGTTTATTGTCCTCATGGAGGTAAAACAGATTTTTCTCTGTTCACATAAAGGGCTGAGAGACTCTGAATGAGGTATTGAATAGCCGATCTGACCTCCTGTCAAAAGTGACCTACGAAGAGCCAGTTGTCAAGATATGGGAAGACTGTGTGGCGCTGTCATCTCATCCGGGCTGCAACCACAGAGAAAACCTTCGTAAACACTTCAGGTGCCATCACTAAATCAAAGGGGAGTATTCAGAATTGGAAGTGCTCCCAGCCCACCATAAACCATATGCATCTTTCATATCGAAAGCCACAAGTCACATCCCTTCTTGAAGAGAGGGGATTATTGATGCTAATGTGACCTTCCTTCATTTCAACTTTTGAATGAAGATGTTGAATAGCTGAAGATCCAGTATGGGTCTTCACCCTCCATCTTTTTGGGGGATTAGGAAATAAGGAGAATAGAAACTTCTTCCTTGATACTGAGGCAGGATGTGCTCTATTGCCCCTTAGTGCAATAGGGATTCCATTTCCTGTTGAAGAATCACCTTGTAAGAGTGGTCCATGAAGGGGGACCAGGAAGTGGGTGTGCGAAGAGGGAGGTAGATGAACTTTATGGAGTATCCTTGATGGATAATCTCCAAGACCCAAACAGTTGTGATTAGCTCCCAACTGCAGGCAAACAGAGATATATGGTTTCCAAAAGTGACAGAAGAGGGGCAGATGGCATCAAAGATGGTAAGTAGGCCTTGCCAAAATAGTGAAAAGTGGCTCCTAGCAGTGGGCTGGGAGTGGGTCATGGTGATAGAGGCAACCAAAAAGCGGAGCCTCTGAGTCTTTTGTCATTTGCAAAGAGGTATTAGATTGGTGCTATAAACACCTAAATAAAAGGTGTATATAATGATCATTTTATACAGTTTTGAGTTTCTAGTACATTATTTCTGAGGAAACATATTCCTAATAATAAAAGTGAGAGAATACCATGACAGCATCAGATGGAGGTATAATATAGTTATCAGGTACAAATACTTGATGCATAACTCTGTGGAGACAAACATGTAGTTATTTATGGCTTGCCTTCACTACCGGGCAGATCCAGATCGACACTGCTTCAATCAATGCAGCAGGTGTCGATTTAGCAAGTCTAGTGAAGACCTGCTAAATCAACAGCAGAGAGCTCTTCGATTAACTCCAGTACTCTAATTCCCCGAGAAGAGTAACTTAAATTGCCCGGAGAGCGTCTCCCATCGACGTAACACAGTGAAGACACCAGAGTAAGTCGGCCTAAGCTACATTGACTCCAGCTACATTATTCACATAGCTGGAGTAGCATAACTTAGGTCGACTTATCCTAGTAGTGAAGATAAGCCCGCACTCAGTAACAGAATGACACTTGAATTACCAAACACTGTGGAACAAATTATGCTGCTGAAGTGCTGATAAACTAGAGAAAGGAGAGGAAACATTATGCCCAACCCCAACACATCCAGCGACCTAGGTTTTTACATGACACTCATACCAGCACTGCTATCTGAACACCACACAGAATTATAAAGTGCATAAAGTTGTTTACACTTACAGTTTTCTTCCCTCCAGTCAGCAGAGGTTGGGCTCTTTGAGAGTGGGATGGCATTGTTACCATAGGAAGGATACACTGAAGAAATGGGTTTTGCATTTTATTTGAAAGACACAGAGGTTCATGGTCATCCTTGTGTCTTTTGGGAGTGAGTTCCTGGAAATCTGTGGGCTGACAACTGAGAAAGTGTGTTCATCTGTACACACAAGTCTCCCTATTGAGAAAACCTTGAATTTGATCTAGTATTCTAGGGGGTGTCAGGGAAGAGAGCAGAGCACTGGAAGGGCCTGTTCTTGGTGGCCTATATTGGTGAAGCTAATGATCCAACCAGCTGACCAAATTCGGTGATGAATCCTGATCACTCGGCACCTGAGGCACGTTGCGCATATGCTAAGAAGAAGTGGACAGATGGGCTGCTATGTTCTGAATCAACAGAAGCAGTGAAGAGTTCAGGTGAACCTAACACCACAGACTACTGGAATAATTTGAAGGCAGTTGCTCTCAATAGAGGGAGATGTTAGAGACAAAGTGGGCCTGATTCTCATTTTCATAAAGATCCCTGGTACACTTACCATACTAGAACAATGTAAAGAGGCTTTTGTGTAAACTAAAAATCAGGTGCAGTGAGTTCTTCGAAGTGCTTCTATATCTCCCGACCAACATCATCTTAGTTTTTCCAGGATTCAGCTTCAGTTGACTGCTCTTTATCCAGTTCTTGATGTCAGTCAACTCACTGGAAGATCATGCTGTTTGCATATGTTGGAAAAGTGATGTAGAGCTGGATACAATCTACAGATAGCTGGAATTTTAATCCATGATGTTTTATAATCTCCCCTAGTAGCTTCACATAGGTGTTGAACAGAATGTGGGAGAAGATGGATCCTTGTAGGACTCCACAAGAGGGAGTTCTGAAGGCAGAGGAGCAGGTGTCTATTTCAACTCTCTGTGTTCAGTGTGACAAGCACCACTGAAGCCATCTAAGCATGACAGCCCTAGCACTTAATTGTGATAAAGGCATTGGGATGTGCAAGGCAGGTGACAGGTAGTGAGCCTGAAGTGCTCATGGACCTAGAATACACCGTCAGGAGAATGGGGTTTTTTTTAAGGGCAGAAAATCCTGCTGCACACGCAGGAGGGACAAAGTCTACTGATATGCATACTGTGGCAGTAATACTTTTTCCCTTCCCAGCCATTTAAAAGGTATAATTTAGTCCTGTTTGTGAACCATTTCATTACAATTAGTGTCACAGGATGGCCTGACCTTTTTAGGAAGTTGGGCTCAGCCCTGCCTGTGCCAAGGTATCTGGCAACAGATGATGGAACTGGGCTGGGGCCAGCAGCTGATCAGGTGACCAGGATCACCTGATAGTAGCCCAAGGACACAACTTTCTATCAGAAGGATCCTGCTCCATCCTTGAAGGAAAGAAAAGAGTCCTGAGCAGATGCAGGGTCAGAGGGTCTCTACACCAGCCAGATGAAAAGGCCCGGGTGGAGATAACTACAATGACAAACATGAGCAGAAACCTTGAGACGCTTGAGGAAACATCAGGCAGCTGGACCTGGGTTTTGCAGGGGAAAACTGTTGAGCACAGCAAGAGGCTGAAGAAACAGTGGAGTCAACGAAAGTCTTATTTTGATTTAAATTGACATTTGAATTGCAATATTGTCTTAATAAAATAGATTCTCCAAGAAGAGAAGTTATTTGACTCCCATAAGAGCCTGAATGCAGTTATTGGGAAGCCTGAGAAGGCAAATCTAAGGCAGAAATAGGGTCTGATGCTGGATTGGGTAAGACCCCATTGGAGTTGGTATTAATGGAGAAAAGGGATAACTGAGACAGGAAGAACTGTGTTAGGCCTTTATTTTTAATGAATAGTCATCCTTATCAGTAGTCACCAAAAACTGCAAGGGAACAGTTTATTTCACAATCATCTAGAGGACATCTGTAACAGTACACCATCCCTCATGTATATTAAGAGGGCAATATCAGGTATGAGTTTGGATCCCATTGTATAACTTGAACCACTAACATTTTCATCCACAGGTGAAAGAGCTATCACCGACAGTCTGTGAAAGTTACAGTCTATTTCAGAAAGACATTCCTGTTGGACATATGCAAACCATTAACTTCTTGCCACCTGGAGTCAAACTCTCTGGAAGAAGTCAATTGCCAGCCATGGATTGCTGGAAATCAGCAGTATGAAAGGATAAATGGACTTCATATAGTTAGTGTTGATCATTAATTTAATTTACCACTAGTTAAGAGCCTTCTGTTCCTCAGGTTTTTAAAATCGTAATCAGTTTTGGCATTGTTTGATTAAAGAATTCTGGTTTACAGTGTTCTAGAGTGATTTTCTCTGTTCCAGGAAAAGACTATCCCCAAAAATTGATGCTGTAAGTAGAAATAGGCCCAATCCAATACTCCAAATACACAAAAAACCTGGACTCCGGTGAAGTGTGGGTCTAGACCCATATTTTGAGATTCATGCGCATTCCAGTTGTAATGGAACTGGTGAGAATCAGTTAAGAACAGCAAACTGAAAATAATTCATGTGCATAAACTGAGGTGGGAAAGAGAAAAGGAACTAAGGGAAGGTTAAGGAGGAAAGTAATAGCAATAAAAATAAAAAAAAAGTATATAATAAATAAAAATGGGAAAGCAAATAGCAATGATGCAGACAATTGATAAGGGAAGCTAAAGGTATCGATGAAAAGTCTAAGGAATAAGGCTTGATTGATCCTTTGCTCATTGAGGTTAATGACACTTCCATTGACTTTAATGGTGGAGGATCAGGGCCAAGAAGTAGCTTGTTTTTTAATATATCAGGAGCAAAAGAAATCCTAGCAATGTTGCACATCTGTTACTATTAGGGATGGTAATACTGTCGACAATTATACAGACAAAGTAGAAGTACAAAATAAATATTTCTATTCTATATTTAGAAATAAGTTGGATGATGTATTCACATCTTACAATGATAAATATTTTCTAGTCCAACAGTAATTAGGGAGGATAATAAACAGCAATTACTGAAGTAAAAAACTTAAACCTGCAGGGCCTAATAGCTTGCAACCAAGTGTTTTAAAGAATTGGCTAAGGAACTCTCTGAGCCACTGATATTTAATGGATCTGGAAATACTTTACCAGCAATTATTTTATATTTGTTGCTCAATTCATTGATAAAGATATTGAATGGTGTTGGACCATGAACAAATTCCTGCAGGACTCTGCTAGGGTCGAGTCACAGCACCATTAATGTTGGGTTTCCCTCTGAGACCTCTTTCCACTCAGTTTCTGTGTAACTTTGGGGCTGTGATTTAACCTGCATCCATCCTCTTCGTGTTTGAGTCTGATTAACTCAGCATAGCACTGCTGTATGCCAAATAAAGATACCTGAGTGACAAAGGCTAGAGTCGAACTGAGTTCTTGGGAAGCTTTCTCCCTTTATATACATTACACATCTCGTTGCATTTACTATACATTGCATCACACATTTTTGGATTAGCTTGGTTACTTTGCAGGAACCATTCTCTGTGCAGCATGCGCTGTCCACACACTGACCATGGTTCAGTTTCCTCTTTACCTCATCTCTACATTCTTAACGTCCCTTGTTATCTAGTTCATAGTAAATAGTTCCCTGCATGTTCTCCCTCTTATCTTAGTTGGCTCAGACATTCTGTCTTCTTAGCCTACTGACCTATTTACTTTTCTTATTTAGCACATTCTGTTTTCAATCTGATGATTTATTTCCTTCCCTAATTCTATCTTCCAAAAAGTGAGGCCTCTCTCCATGTGTTAATTAAGCATGTCAGGCCAGGTCTTAGCTACAAGCTCATTCAAACAATACATATTTTAATACAGCCAAATGCAATGTCCTACATCTAGAAGAAATATGTAGGTTACACTTACAGGGTGATGGACTATATTTTGGAAAGCGGTGACATAAAAAGGGACTTACCCATGGAAAACTAACTAACCGTGAGCTGCCAGTGCAATGTGGTGGGTAAGACAATTAACATGATCCTTGGGTGTATAAAAGGGGAAAGATAGAGTAGAAGTATTCAGGTTGTATTACATATGCACATGGCATTAGTGATATAATTAACGGAATATGGCATCCAGTTCTATGGGATCCACTTCAAAATGGATGTAGAAAAAGTGACAGAAAAGAGACTTACAAGATTGATTCTAGGTCAGGAAAACTGCTTTTACAGTGAAAGACTAAAGAAGTTCAACCTATTCCATTTAATGTATTCAACAGAAGGTTAAGTGGTGACTTGATCACAATCTGCAAGGAGCTACATTGGAGAGGGTATCCAAAGACCAGCTCTGGGGGCAAGAGCTTTTAGAAGTCTATAGTGAGATGGGGACAGTTGTGAATACTGCATAATTAGGGATATTCAGACTTTTTTATTATTACTATTATTATTTTGGCCAACAACATAAATCATAAGATTATTGAATACATACAATATCAGGCTTCTGAGCAGGACTGAAAGAGGAAGGAATGCATATTCAACAAGGGATATTAAGAGTTTCTTGTACCTGTTCCATAACTTTTCTAATACGTTTAAAGGTCGAGTCATGGAAGTGCTTCTTAGTTTCACAACAGCCAGATAACATGATTTATGTTGATTTTGCAGCTTCTGATGGACTTCCTTAGAATTCAGTGAAATGCGATTGGTAATAGGGTAAGGGGCTATTCTCCAACAGCCTCACGGACAATCATATATTAGTTTTCAAGGAATTCACGCAAAATAGAGACATAATGAACATCCTATTCCTATTCAGTTTGTACAGGAGTCCACTGATATGAAAGGGTTTGATGAGTAACATTTCATAAAAAATCAAGTTACAGTATTATTAAAAAAAACTTAAACCTTGTCTAAAGACATACTTTCACTGATTTCATTAAAGAAATTTCAGTAATTTATGCAAAACCCCTCCGTGGACACACTTATTTCACTAGAAGTGTGGATCATTTGATAGAGCTGAAATGTGTTCCTAATAGAATTATGCTAAACCAAAATAAGCCTAATTTAAACAGTCTTTTGCATCAGTTTAATTAAATCTGTTGCCTAAAGATATAGCTGGCGCTTAATAGGATTTTTTAAAGTGCCTGTGCATCTAAATGCCACTGAAACGAAATCCCACTAAAGCATCTTTAGGCACCTAAACACCTTTAAAAATCTGAACCCTAGGCCATAAAGCTCTTAGGTTCATCATTATTTAATTAATTTTTTTTACTTTTTTTTATTCCATAATCCTAATTCCATAACATGCAATATTTAGTAAAAATCACAAAAATTAACTGTACAGTATAAATATTATTCCTGTTCATACATACATTGGAAACATGGTCTAAGCAATCACTGTGATTTTTAAAAAATAGTTTAAGCACATTTTAAAAGTCTATATGTATAATGCACACTTAACAAAATGAGAGCGCCTCCACTTTAACTAGCTCTCCTCAGTGAAATTATAAATAATCTTAATGCTAAATTCAAGAAGCAGATTAAAACAAAATTTATTCTACAATTTTGTCAATTAATCCATGAGCATCTTTGTCTTAAGAAACCGGTGTATAACTTCAGCATGTCTCCTAGCATTATATTTCTCTACCATTTGGACTTAATAACACCTCATACATATAAATGATCCTCTAAAGAAAGGAAAAGCCATCTTTGGTTGACTATCATTGGAAAGGTTATTTGAACCCAGCAATCACACAGTTCTTTCAAATTCTTATCATATTACCAAAATTTTATCAGAAACAGATGTTAGCAGCACAACTACGTTAGAATTATTGAACAACTTTTCTTTCACTTTCATAACAAATTAGGCAATGCCTAGTTGATGCATCTGAAAAAAGTTACAGAATCGTAAGCCTTAAGGCAAAGCGCTGGGTGTCATAATTTAAACCATCACTGACTGAAATGCAAGGGCATAGGAAATCAACATATTACTTTGCACACCAAATTATTCTTATTGATGATCTTTATTTGTTAATTAAAAAAACTCTTATTCACAGTGGGAAACTATAAATTTCCATTTAAGCCTTAAAAACTTAAGAGAACTCTGATAGCTTAATACAAAAATTCAAGGAGTTTCATAAATAAGGAATAAAAATGCGGGCCCATAGTAACATAAAAACAAACAGATACCTGAATTCTTCCCTCAGACAAAATAACAGGTCACGTATACATAGAACAAACAAATCTAAATAACCAGAAGAAAGTTCATTTAACTTGTGTATGTTCAAAAGTACTTTAAAATAAATCTGCTGTCTAACCAGAAGCCAGAAAACACCCATAAAAACTGGATTGACATGCTAAAATAAAAGAGTTCTTGTTATTGTCCCAGCTACTGAATTTTGCAGAACAAAGTGATGGCTTATGAAGCCAAGTAACATAAAAATGGGTTTGAAAAAAAACACTCCCAACAGGATAGCTAGGAATTTAAATTCTGATGTTATTTTCTTGCAAGAAACCTCTAAAATCAAACACACCAATGATCTTCCCACTCATATTGGAATCAAAGAAAAATCAACAGACAAAAAAAGTTGATAAAAAGCAGTTATCTTTTTTCTGCACTTACAACTTAATTGCAGTCATCAGAAGATACAACATAAGCACCTGTATGTATCCAAAACAATATACATCTTTTTCACCTCAAGACTGGATTGCTGTCTGTATGGAGCTATGCATGAAATTTCAGTTAGCTAACAATGTTGCTACCTGCTTACTTAGCAATATTTCCATTAGGGAGTATACGGTCTCTACTGGCTTCTCATTTCTTTCTGGGTGAAATAAAGGTGTTGTTGACCCATAAGATGAATATTTCTGTCCTGACTGTTTATAGTAGTGCCCACAATTTACTAGGCACTTACTTTCCAGACATTAAAGGGCAGTACCTGCCCTGAGGAGCTCACAACCTCAGAACAAGTAGAAAGAAGTTAGGGAAAGGGAAGCAAAATATTGTTGGTTTTATACAACCAACAAGACCCATTGTAGGCAATAAGAAACTGGATTTTAAAGAGTTACTTAAAAATGGGTAGAGTAGAGCCCTTGAGGATGAATTTCAGGGAAGTTAAACTATCCATGGAGACCGCATTGAGAAGGTAAGGAAGTGATTGTGCAAAAGGCTGACAGATGGGCAGATTAGGGTAGAAAAACTGGCAAAGAGGGCCAGGGATACAAAGCTTGACACGGGAGGATAAGTAGAGCTCTCAACATGGAAAACCAATGGGGAGACAACTGAGGGAACCTTCCAAGATAAACTCACTCCTGGTGGGACACTGCAGCAACTAAAATCAGTCTAGGCAATCAAGCCAGTGGCTCCCAGAGTTAAATGTGTTGAAGTGGGTAGCAGGATATTTTCAGTGTGGCTCCTTCAACCCTAAAACTTTGTTCCCCTTCATTTGTATACTACAGCCCAAATTTAATGACCTTCAAGAGACTCTGCAACACCCATTTACACAAGCGACTGCCTGAAGGAATGAGGGGCGAAGGGTGGGGTCTAAGGCTGACGGAGCTGGAATCTTTTTTTGGCATTGAGTCAATTTTTGAAGCACGAAATAGCTTATTTTAAGTATCGTACAGAGAGCTTTTTGATCACTGCAATTTTATAAGTCGAAAGAAAGAAATAAGCTTGCCAATGGAGTATCCACTTAGTTACTGGGAAGTGTGCTGTTTTGTTAATTTAACTCATGCCATCCACTATAGATTTTTAAGTTTTAAACTTCTAACATCAAGGGTTAATTTCATGCAAAATAAGAGAATATTTCTGAAGTTTGCAAAACCACAGAGGTAACCCTGTTTAATTTCTGCATATAAATAATAAAAGCAACAGACTACTGGGAATATTAAGAAGGAGTGGAAAAAGAGAGTGTGCTCCAGAATAAAGCCCTGGGAAGCCCTATAGTAAACAGTGGTTTATAAAAAAATGAATTTTCATAATTCAGTGAGTCAGATGTAGGGTTACCATATTTCAACAATCAAAAAAGAGGACGGGAGGAGCCCCGCCCTAGCCCCGCCCCTGCCCCTTCCACTCCCTCCCACTTCCCGCCCCACTCAGAACCTCCAACCCTCCCCCCCACTCCTTGTCCCCTGACTGCCCCCTCCTCAGACCCTCCCCCCATCCTAACTGGCCCCCTAGGACCTTATCCCCTACTTGTCCCCTGAGTGCCCCAACCCTTATCCACACCCCCACCCCCAGACAGACACCAGGGACTCCCACGCCCCATCCAACCACTCCCCACTCCCTGACAGCCTCCCCCCCCCAGAACTCCCGACCCATCTAAACCCCTCTGCTCCCTGTCCCCTGACTGCCCCCTCCTGGGACCCCCGCTCCTAACTGCCCTCCAGAACCCCACCCCCTACCTAACCCTCCCTGTTCCTTGTCCCCTAACTGCCCCCTCCTGAGACCCTCCCCATCCTAACTGCCCCCCTAGGACCCTACCCCCTACCTGTACCCTGACTGCCCAAAACCTTACACCCCCCCAACCCCCAGACAGCCCCCCCGAACTCCCGACCCATCCAACCCTGCTCCCTGTCTCTTGACTGCCCCCTCCAGAACCTCCCTGCCCCTTCTTCGACCCCCTGGCCCTCTTACCGTGCCGCTCAGAACAGAGTGCTGCGGAGCGGCGCGCTGGGCAGCAGGGGAGGGGGAGCAGGAGCAGGAGCAGGGGGAGGAGCTCCAGACTGCTGGAGGCCTGATGCGAACAGCCAGCCGGCGATCTGCGAATGCAGGGGGGGGGGGGCGGGAGGGAGGGAGAGAGAGGAGGGGAGTGATTTCAAGCTGCAGGGGAGAGGAGGGGGAAGTGGAGTGGCACGTGCGAGTGGCACGATCCGGCCAGCTGCCCTGTCAGCCGCGAGTGCTCTGCATGGAGGGGAAATCCAGACATTTACAAATTCCCCCCGGACGTTATTTTTAACTCAAAAAAGCCGGACATGTCCGTCAGAATCCGGACGAATGGTAACCCTAGTCAGATGATCACGACAGCTTCTAAACAGATAAGGTCCTGAACCAGGTCAAGAGTAAGTCCAGGAAGCCTATCAAAAATAGTCCAAAAAATGCTGAGATAAACTATATCAAAAAGCAGCTAATATTAAGAGCTGCAGAAATATCATTCCTTTGTAGTAATAATTTACAAATCACTAAAAAGCATTAAGACAATAGACACTTGCAAAGCTAGGTTTTAAATGCAATTACCCAAGTAGTAAAGTGTAATAAGCATGCAAATAAATATTCATCTGCCCAGATCACACCTTGAAATAGCAAATTACAAAAGGTGTTCCCCACTGATATCCCATTGGACAACCAGTACCATCAGTTTGAAAGGGAAGAATAACTGGACTCTCAGGCAAGAAGCATGTTACATGTAGCAGCAGTGTAAAACTGATTAGAATCACAAAATTAGCCCTAGTCAATCTTACTCTAAAGCCAGCACCACAGTTAAAGCACTTCTATGCAGAAGTATGATTCTGCACTTGCTCTGCAGCTGCAAAGCTAAACTGTTACAATGAAGAAACGAGAAAGGGGAGAGAAGAAGTGAAACACAAACAAAAAGGGGGAGAAGACAACAATGTTGGTCCAAAACCATTTTTTCCTTTAAAATATTGTATTGCACTAAACTTTTATGTTGAGGATTATGAAGGCCACCAAAAATTGCTTCTCAATGGCTCCCACTACATGTTACAAATCAAATGTGTTCACATTTCCCTAACAATAAGTAAACTCAATTGTGACCTAACTGGATTTTAACAAATCAAGTACAAAACCCAACGATTTTAAAAAAAGATTACATATAAACATGAGACAATTATAGTTGATATTTTGCACTTACATATTTTGCACTTCCACCCTGAAGAATCTCAAATACTTTTAAAAAAATCTAACTGATATACACACACTACACACAAGGGATCGTTTCATCCAACATCGAAATGCAGCCACTTCTAAGGGGCAAATCAGCAACCATACAATAGCAGATTAAACAGGACACAATGGCTTAGTAAAGGAAGTGAAGAATACCTTATCCAATTTAAATTGTAAAGGGGATTCAAAAATACAAAATGTAATAATGACAACAGTTGGAGTTAGACCACAATGTGTGATTAATTTACCCTTGTTTTGGTGGGGGTGGGGGGAAGGACAGTTGAGGGAGGAAGGCCATAGAGCTTTAGTCAAAATCTTTTTTTTACTTCTCAAAATAGAGAACATCCTTTCTTAAAGTACTTAGGTTTTTCATCCAAGTGTAGACCCAGTCTAGGTCTGACAGGCAACATGATCTAGAGGTGGTATGGCCAACTATTCTTTCCTTTCTTTTGGAATTCATTATAACAAGCACTCATTCAGTATTAAAAGTTGACATAATGTACACATAAATCCAGTTCTACCTTTGAGTACCTCTTTCACTAGGTCCTGGATCTGGAGTTCGTGAAAAAATCCTTTATTTAAAATAATAATATGCAATCAGGAATTGCTATATTCATAAAGATAAGAGAAATATGAATAAATTTTGGGAGGAGGTTTCTGCTCAAACCCTGAATCTGCAGATCTTTATGTATGTTTTAAACAAATTTATATTCCCATTCATTTTAATAAGTCCTGAATGTTGTCATGTAAGATTAATTTTGTAATGTTTTTTATGCAACTCAGACCAGAAACTCTGCATGTAAGTAAATTCACTTTTATACTTGTGTGGGGTTCAGCCATGTAGATTTTAAAGATGATTCAGATCATGCAACATAAATTAATTTTGTTTGTACCAACAAAACAATGTTCAGTATTTGGAATTTATAGGAGCGAGAAAGCATATAAGCATTAACAAACACAATTTAATTGCCTTCTACTACATCGGTAAGAATGTGTTATAGAAAACCCCTCCCTCCCTCCCTCCAATTCAAACTTTGTTTCAGATGAAGAAAAAAAAAGTTGATTAATTAAATATTAAGAAATACAAACTTTCTAATCACAACATATTTCATAGCAAATACTAAAAAGTACAGTAAACACCCCAATTCATTTGTAAGGTTTTTTGATAATTACGTCTCAACACAGAAATATTCCACTTGAACCCATCCAGTTCCCTAAATTTTACCTCTTTTTTTCTAAAGTGAACACAAAAAACATGGAGGTGACCAGCTCCAAATGTAAAGTAAACAGGATAGATGAAATGCGCAGAATAGTAAGCCACAGTTAGAAAAGCGTGAAATACATATAACAAAATACAAAACAATTAGAAATTGAAGCTTTTTGGTATTTTGTTACAAATTTGAAAATGGGCCCCTTTTTTTTTTTAAAGGAAAAAATGTCACTACAGTATATGAGTAATTTTAAAACCAAAATTGCACCAATTTTCCATTGAGAATATTTGAAAATATTCAATTTTCAAAACTGCCAACACATAAAAATCTGAGGTTGTGAAACTAAGACAAAATGCCACACATTATATAAATTTCACATACTCCACTTAAAATATACATGGAAATATCTGTTTTGTGCTTTTTCATACAATAATACTTAAAGAATGCAACTGACTTCAAGGTGGCTATTCTGTAAAAATAGATTTATTGATTTATCTTTACTTAGGAAGTACTTATTTTCTCTCTCTCTCTCTCTCTCTCTCTCTCTCTTATATTTCAATCTTTGAAAACATTTCAGTCTTTAATTTAAGACACATATATAATTAAATAAAATTTTCAAAAGCACCAGGATGAATTAAGTCACCATGATGACTTTCAGTGAAATTTAGGATTTTTAAGTGCCTACCTCACTTTAGATAATGGCTCCCGAATCACTTACATCCTTCTAAATATGTTACTTTAGCCCTAATCCTATAATTCATTGAGCACAGACAGATTGCTGTAACCAAGCATTGACTTCAAAGGGGCTCTAAGCGGGTGCAGCAATTCACATGCGACCAACAAATGGCAGAATCAGTGCCTTAGGCTTTGATAATATCTAAGTAGGCTGGCAAGAGACTATAGGAATGTATCTCATTTAATGTCACTTATAAATATTCATCAGTTAGAAATGCTGACATTTAAATAAATTTGTTCACTGCAGAGGTCACAGTAACTTGAAGACATTATACCATCTGCTACTGAGAATTCAAGTTCAAATGGTGACTGCTAGATGGGTCAACATTTGTAAGTAATGTCAAGTGGTAAATCTCCTGATCTTTATGTTTTGCTTCCAGTAACATGGAAGGGGGATACAAAATTGTCAGATTAAGTTAGGAATGGCTACAAGGCAGTCTGCAATTCAATACTTGTAGCCACACGGATAAGAAAAAAATGTCTATTTTAATAGTATAATTTTGAAAGGACATTAAGATTCACAAGATGAATTGCTGCCTTGTTAGAATGGCCTTACTTTGTTGTCTACATTTGGATAACAGACCCCGTTTATAAATCAATTTATTCATTAAAAACATGCAATCCAAATTGTGATGACCCCAGCTACATATCCAATAAATCACCCAGACAATACAATTTAATAGCGGGTAGAACAGCAACAACAGTTAATTTAAGTTAATAAAATGTTTCAAATTCTGTGGGGTTAAAAGGTAGCATTTCTGGATCTCCCTCTGACCAACAAGTATCACATGTGAAAGGCAGTCATACTACACACTCTCTCCCTTTATTTTATATCAATACACATCTTTAAAATAAAACACTCTCCAAAAAAGCAGAACAGATAAAAAGATGAATTTTATTTATCTAGAATCAAGTCTGACACTATTATTGGCCTACTTATAAGGATAAGAATAGAAAAGATGCAACAGGGTTGGAAAAAGTAAACAAAAATTAAAAAGTACCAACAGTTATCAAAAGACCACGGTATAACAAAATAAATGTAGACTGAATTATTAACTATTATTATTTTAATCTGAGATATCCTACCCCATTCTTGATCTAGAAATATGACTGTACAACCTGTCTAGCACAATCACCTTGTTCCACTATTCCTACTCAGGGAGGAACAATTGAGATTGAGACTTTGCTTCCTCACTCAGTACAGATGGCTTCCAGACTACCCCAACTGCCTTTCCATTCACTCCAAAGTCATCCTCCCAACTCCTATGAAGTCAGTTGATGTCTGGCCATGGGAGCAGCATTGAGCTCCAAGAAAATGTGTCCTACCATTTTTATGGAAATATTATGTGATCAGTATAAGATTCCATGGTAACTGGACCATTGAACTTAATTGCATTCACAACAACATTGAAAGAATAATAAACGGAGAGCTTTTAAGGTATTGTACTTATTCTAAACTCTCATTTTAAACAACTTAAATGTTCGACCTTCCAGATTTATAAAAAGACAATTTATACTGATGATCAGTTGTCTTGTTCAGCCTGAAACCAGAGAGACTATCAAAAGCAGGATATGTGAACATTCCCTAATCCTCTGGTGAAAATTAAAAGTACTAGTTCAAGCCTTCACTCATCCCCCAGAACTGAACTTGAAACTCTGGGAGAAAGTGGATAGAGGAACATATTATCACTGGTGAAGGAGCCTTCCTGCTGAGCTGCAGCACTACTAGTTTCAAGTCTTCCCTGTGAGTAGTCTCAAAACCTTGTGTGCTCTGGTGTTTCCAAGACATGCTGTGGGGCCCAAGTAATGTGACAGCCCAGAGTATGGAGAACTGAAACAAAATAGCATAGAGGCTACTGCACACCCACTACTTTCATCAGACCTGTAGCTATAATACCAGGATGCTGGAAAGCAGAGGGAGGACCACAGAATCTCCAATTTAATAATCATAGAAGTGTAGGACTGGAAGGGACCTTGAGAGGTCTTCTAGTCTTGTCCCCTGCACTCAAGGCAGGACTAAGTATTATCTAGACCATCCCAGACAGGTGTTTGTCTAACCTGCTCTTAAAAATCTGCAATGATGGATATTCCACAGCCTCTCTATAGACAATTTATTCCAGTGCTTAACTGCCCTGACAGTTAGGTAGTTTTTCCTAATGTCACAACTAAACCACCTTTGCTGCAATTTAAGCCCATTGCTTCTTATCCTATCCTCAGAGGTTAATGAGAACAACTTTTCTCCCTTCTCCTTGTAAAACCTTTTATGAACTTGAAAACTGTTACCATGTCCCCCCTCAGTCTTCTCTTCTCCAGACTAAATCCCCACCACAGAACCTCCCCACTAAATAATTCTTTTCTAGGGGTATGGAGTACCTACTCATTCTCAGAAAAGTATTCCTGGTTTCTGGGGAGGAGGAGGAAGACAAATACAACCCACATGAAACTTCCTCCCAGTATCTCAAGTTTTCCTTTAGTCTCTAACATGAGCCAGAAGTTCACTTGTTAGCATGGATTTGTTTTACAGGTAGCACAAGCATATTCTGTATGAACAAAGTGATCGTTAAGACTATGGTATGGTGGTTGGGATTTCATTGGTTTGTAATGCATTTTAAAGAGGATCTTGTGGGAAAAGAGAGGCTTTTCGGGTATACAGACAAGGACAACCAATACCTTCCAGGTCTTTGTCTGTTTCCACCCCCAACCCTCCACAAACACCACTCCAAAAACCCTGTAAGCATTCATAATGCTTAAAGATGTGCATAGAATTCCAAACACTTTAATCAGTGCTCATAGTCAATGTAAACTTACAGACACTGTCAGAAAGGCACAAGAGCAGAAATCTGGAGGTAACATTTGTGTTGGCTTTATTTCTTTCCCATGGGAACCTGAATAATGAAAACTTATTCACATCTGGAACCAACCTTATATTCGTACAACTTTAAAAACAGATCATATTGGCTAAAAATACAAACTTTTAACTCTGCTTGACAAAAGGTGAACTATTTGTTTCAAACACTGCTTTTTATTTCTTCTCATGTAATACACAAGTAATTTTCCTACGTTAGTCTTAATGAAATTTTAAAATAACTAAACAACAATAGAAACAAAAATTAATCTGGGAAAATTTGCGAATTGTGCACCCCAAACTCATTTATTCTAGAGCTAGTTCACAAACTTTGACAGATGTGTTATGGCTCTGTTTAAATATTTAGTCAGTAAAAGGCTAAAATGAAAAAGCCAGAATGATTTAGTTCTTCTCTAGGGTGGTCTACAGGCAATTTTTGGTACCAGTGGTGTTGCCAGGGAAACAAAATGAAAACAGGTGCCATCAAATTCAAATTAAAGATTTAGTTCTATTTTAAACCACCTTAAAACAAAGTTTCCATAAACTTTTTAACTGAAACTACTACACATTTGACAACATTTTATAACAAGAAAAGGATTATAAGTTGTCTTTAGACCATCAAATTTTAACTGTAACAAATTTAGACTGATTGGCAACCCTTCCTTTTAAATACATTTTTTACATTAAATATGCATCATCCTCTTTAAAAATGACTTGGGGTATATTAAGAGGCAATATAATACCAAGAAAGAAAAGAGGGTGTACACAGACTTTAATAGATTCCTCAAACCCAAATTTTACCTTCCTTCTAATCTAAATAATTTTTAAAGTTTCTACAAAGTAAACAATCCGTATAAACTGAAAACATATAAAAGGTTCTTACAGTGAGTAGCAGAATGGAAGCTTAACATTTTTCTCCTAAGTCTGAGTGTGGTTTTCTCCCACATGATTAAAAACTGAATAATGTTCCTCTAACCCAAATCCAAATAAAATCCAAAATCCAAGTAAAAAATAATGTGGCCACACACTAGCCAAGTGTCTTTACAGTACTTACCCAAGTCAGTCAGCTAAACTGGCAAAAAAAAGTCAAGTTTAAAAATTCAAGATATACTTTATTGGGAAGACGAAACATTGAATCAGACTTTCAAGAGAAACTTCAATCATTTACTGAGCTCTCCTTGGCTTTAGCAAGACGCTAGTCATAAAAAAAAACTTGAAAGGTTACACTTCAATTAAAAAGCAGAACATAAATTCCTTCTTCAATAAAGCTGATTGTCAGTGCCCCTGAATAAAAGTTGACCTTGCATACTTTGCATTAATCTTGGAAACTAAGAGTTGATAACAATAAAAAGAAGTAGAAGTATCTGTAGTAAATATACATTGCTACTAACTTAAAGTGTCGAACTCTATGGTGAAGTTTACAATATCCTGTGGGATAATGTGGAATTTTTAGTTAAAAGAGCTCTCTGTAAGACTGTACATAAACACCTTGCTGAATATTTTATCGAGCCCATAGTTCAAGTTAACATAAATTGTGTAAATTTGCCATATGATGATGTGCACAGATGATTAAATGGTTTGTTTCAAATAAGGATTTTTGTTACAGTAGCAGGGAACAAAATCAATCTTTTGCAATATTCACCTAAATTCAAATTTAAATGGAATTCAATGACTTACCTATGGTTAACGTACTTGAAGTATGACCTTTTTAAGATATTCAAGCTGCAGAAAAGTTTTGCCTTGCACTTTGATCTACATGGCTATTTTACTTACATCACAAATGATCAGACTATATGGCAGTTTAAATTCTTTCAGTTAGTTCAAAGTTTTGCTTTTAAAATTTCTCTGGGGAAAAGGGAGCTAACACATTAGTATGGAATAACAAAGCAAGCTGAGCTAGGTATGTTGAATATTTTCCAGTCTTTAACCACAACGACAATTTCATCAAATTGTCTTCAACAACACTTAAAAATGTAGGGCCTGATCCAACCTCCATTAAGTCACTGGAAACACTTCTATTGACTTCAGTTTGGGTTGAATTGGGCCTCTAAGCATTACTCTTCATATATCTTTGAAAATAATATTCCCAACTCAAACATTTCCCTATTAAAACATCTTGCAAATAAATGAATAGTATCATGGCACAGGTTTATTTCAGATTAGCACTTGTAAGTATTCAAATCATAAATATATAGCATTACATGAAGCTAACCAACATCAAACTTCCTTTACAGTTAGTTATTGCAGTTAAAGTTTCAAGTTAACTCACTTGTGTGTAATTATGAAATTACTGCATCGATCTTCTGCTTACTTTGAAAGTGATTAATCAAAGTCAGAGAAAGCCAACCATCAACTGAAGTATGTTTCAGATTTCCCATTCAGGGATAAGTCTAAAAAGATGAGCTAACTTTATTTTAATTAAATCCTTATTTAGAAGCATGAAATAAATGTTTTCAATGTAATTCCAATTAGACTTCAGTTGTAGTCCAAATTTCAAATATTCTCTGCTTCTGCTACTTCATTACACATCCCAGATTAATCTTTCCTACTTGTACAACAGAAATAGTCAACAACAAACTTAATATCATACAAAGGTTGATTTGTTTTGGGGGGAGGGGTTAAACTTGTTCTAGAAGAGATACAAAACCGTATTTAGGTGCCCTACTCCAAATAAAACAACATCAGTGATGTGATATGTAGCACTCATGGGGGTAGCTCTTGGGAACCCCTTCTTCAGGCTCCTCTAAACCGAATGGTTCCTCCAACCCCAGACACTTCCTCTCTCAATTTTAAATTCTAATTATTTATATAAAGTAGTGGTCATTATGTGCTAAGCACTTTTCTTGACACTGAAGAAAGATGCTCTTTGATTTGAAGGCTCATAATCTAAAGACAGACAAATAGACAGAGGTAAGGAAAAGGGGGAGCAAAAACCACAGCCATTTTATATACAGTCAATTGATTCACTATAAGCAGCATAGCAGAAGTGGGTTTTTTAAAGACTTAAATGTGGATGGAGTAGGGACCTTGTGATGAACTCTAAATCTGCTTTTGTAAGGACTACGTAAAAACAGAGTTACAACCTCAGCATTTGGCCCTTTGTACTTAGGAACCATAAGCCTACCAGGCTTAATGTAATTTATCAATAGGCTCCTCTAGCCAGTGTGCAGATTTCTACTTCATTAGAAAAATTTCCATCCATAATTCCTTATTTTTAGTGAACTCTCCTTCCAGATTTACTGTAGCTTAGCTGCAGTCTTACATAAGTAGTACCTTTTGGATTTCCAAAACTGAACTCATTCCTCATACAACTATCTTCACTGTCATCTTCATAGACTTTACCATGCCTTCCTTTCCTTATATCTTGTTTATGCCTATGCCAGTTTTGTCAATGAAGAGCTACATGGCAATGACTGCTTCTCTTGGACTAAAGTAATATAAATTCTCAGGTCCCATCATTCCTCCTAAATCCACACACGATGTGGAGCCTCTGCACTTGGATCCATACGAAAGGGGAATTCAGCTGTCCCTGTGGCATCACTCACACCCACTATACTCTGGACCCTACAGAGACCTCTCTGTTCAGCCCCGGTCCCAAGTCTCTTCCAACTCCCATGATCCACACATATCCCTGGGGATCCTCCGTTCTAGGAAGAAACCCTATGGTCTTTTCTGTGGGGAAGAGGGAACCCTGATCCCTGATGGAGCAGTATGGAGAGATCTCTACAAGGAGATCCTTTCAGACATTTCCTCCCCAAAGTCCCCCTTCTTATAGGCTTTGCCATGGGACAGGATGATGTTCCTTTCTATCTTGGTCTGTGAACAGTGCTGCACAAGGTAACTCCCGTTTGTGCATGAATCTAGGAGATCAAGGTTTATTTTCTTTTAAACACTAGAGACTGGGTTCTGGTATGCTGTAGACTAGAACTCCATTATTACATGACAGATTCATTGCACATTACTGAATTTGTTAAAGTAGGAGACAGTAAATGAACACACAAAATTAAAAAATAAGTTGTGTATCACAGAGTGCACTTCATTTATTATGAAAACTCCTGATTGTAGTTGTTTTAATTACCTGACGGCACTTCATAATAAACTATTAATTTACTGTAGTATTTTTTGGTAAAATAATTAATTCTGAGTAGTAGATGACTTCACTACAAGCCTGTGTCAGATGTGTTGAGAAGTGGGAAGAAACTGCGTTATCCTGAACAAATTATAAAGGGTCAGATTATGCCTTGCAGGCACCTGCCTGTGCAGGGAGAAGAGAGCACAGTGATTCAAAAGAACACAGTGGCTGTAAGTGTGCTTGGGTCTTCCATAGGGTACAGCAACAAAGGAGAAAGGCTCCTGCATCCTCCTCCCACCACAATGAATACCTACACAAAGGCCAGGCACAATCTGGCCCAAGGGTGGATTGTCAAGGTTCTAATCTTTGGGGAGATTCATGAAAATCTGAAAAAAAACCTGTTACTAACCTCCATAACTGGTGTCCTTCGAGATGTGTTGCTCATGTCCATTCTAATGTAGGTGTATGCTTGTCCCAAGCACTGCTGCCAGAAAGTTTTTCTCTCAGTGGTATCCACCAGATCGGCTCTGGTGTTCCCTGGAGTCATGCATATAAAGAGCCCTGCCAATCTATCGCCCCATCAGTTCCTTCTTGCTGGCTAACTCCAACAGAGGGGCAGAGGCAGGGAGTTTTGGAATGGACATGAGCAACACATCTCGAAGAACAAGTTACGGAAGATTAGTAACCGTTTTTTCTTCTTTGAGTGCTTGCTCATGTCCTTTGCAATGTAGGGGAATCCCAAGCAGTTGTACAGGGTTCGTAGTTCATTGGCATGTTGACTATAATACTGCTCAGACAAAACCCACATTGTCTCTAGCCTGCTGGGTGACGGCATAATGAGATGCAAAGGTGCAGACTGACGACCACGTTGCCACTCTGCAGATGGCCTACTTAGGAACTTGAGCTACGAATGCCACCGAAGATGCTTGAGCCCTGGAAAAATGCACCGCTAGGGCAGGAGGAGCGGGGACTTTTGCCAGGTCATAACATGTATGGATACAGGAAGTGATGTACGAGGAGATACTCTGGACCGAGACTGAAAGGCCTTTCATCCTGTCTGCAATGGCGACAAAAAGCTGTGTACATTTTCTAAATGACTTAGTCCTTTCTATACAGAAGGCTAGTGCACATCTAACATCCAGTGAGTGGAGTCTGTTCCTCTTTGTTGGTATGTGGCTTTGGATAGAAGACTGGAAGGAAGATATGTTGGTTACTATGGAATTGTGAGACCACCTATGGAAGGAAGTCTGCATGTGGCCTCAATTGAACCTTGTCCTTGAAGACGACCGTATAAGATGGCTCCGACATAAGGGCTCGGATTTCTGAGACCCTTCAGGTAGAAGTAATGACCACCAGTAATGGCCACTACCTTTCAGGATAAGAAGAGCAGAAAGCATGTTGCCAGCAGTTCAAATTGAGGTCCTGTCAGCCACGCTAACACCAGGTTGAGGTCCCATAGCGGGAGAGACTGTCATACCTGGAGGTATAATCTCTCCAGGACTTTGAGGAAACGACCACAGATAGAGTTTGAGAAAACAGAACAGCCAGACTAAACAAGCCCAATTTTTTCAATCTTCCTTGAGTGGACCACGCGGAATTCCCACAAGTGGAGAGCTTCCTGGCACAGGAGAGAGAGGAGCATGCCCCAGCCTGCCTGTTTATATAAAACTTCACAGTCATGTTGTCTGTGAGGACTAACACATACTTGCCTCCAAGTGGGTTTGGAACACCTGAAGGCTAGGCAAACTGCCCTGAGCTTCCTGACACTGATGTGTAACAGGAGCTTCTCTGGAGACCAGAAGCCCTGAATTCTGAGGAGCCCTAAATGAGCTCCCCAGCCCATCACCAAAGCATCTGGGATGAGAGACATTGACGGATGGGATCTCGAGAACAGGACTCCAGCACACACTGCCGGTGAATCCAGACACCAAAGAAAGGAATCAGAGGGGTAGCCGTGTTAGTCTGAATCTGTAAAAAGCAACAGAGGGTCCTGTGGCACCTTTGAGACTAACAGAGGTACTGGGAGCATAAGCTTTCGTGGGTAAGAACCTCACTTCTTCAGATGCCACCCACGAAAGCTTATGCTCCCAGTACCTCTGTTAATCTCAAAGGTGCCACAGGACCCTCTGTTGCTTTTTACAAAGAAAGGAAGCGATCATTGATGTGGGAAGTGTGACTACGGTGTCCTAGTGATGTCAGCCTGGTGCATATACCAAAGTCAGCCAAGCCTGAAGAGGTCAGACATCTTCAGGCTTGGCTGGCATCGGTATATGCACCAGGCTGACATGTTCCACCATGTAAGTGCATGATGACATATGGCCCAGGAGGTTTAGGCTGTTCCTCACCATGGTGATGGGGTGGTTCCTGAGGCTTTCTATGCGTGCCCTATCACTTGGAACTGGTATTCCAGAAGGAAGGCTCTGGCTTGGACTGAGTCAAGGATCGCCCCGATAAATTCTATCCTTTGAACTAGGGAGAGGATAGACTTAAAATCATAGAAGATTAGGGTTTGAAGAGACCTCAGGAGGTCATCTAGTCCAACCCTCTGCTCAAAGCAGGACCACCCCCCACTAAATCATCCCAGCCAGGGTTTTGTCAATCTGGGCCTTAAAAACCTCTAAGGCTGGAGAGTCCACCACCTCCCTAGATAACCCATTCCAGTGCTTCACCACCATCCTAGTGAAATAGTTTTTCCTAATATCAACTTAGACCTCTCCCACTGTAACTTGAGACCATTGCTCCTTGTTCTGTCATCTGCCACCACTGAAAACAGCCTAGCTCCATCCCAATACTTCTGGGTATATATTAACAGGCTCAAGTCCTGGAAAGTTGACTGTATTAACTTTACATTTGTCTCTACCTAGGCCTTGATCTGACCTCTAATCAGCCAGTTGATGAGGTAAGGGTAGACCTGAACCCCTTGTTTCCTCAGTAAGGCTGTGACAATTGCCATGCACTTCATGAACACCCAAGAGGCTGCTGACAGGCCGAACAGGAGCACTGCAAACTGGTAGTGTGCATGGTTCACAATGAATCTGAGGAACCTTCTGTGTCCCTGAAAGACTGCAACATGAAAATAAGTGTCCTTCAAACTGAAGGTGGCATACCAGTCCCCTGGATCGCGGAGGAGATGATGGAGGCCAAGGAAGACCATGTGACACTTCAGTTTCTTCATGACTTTTTTGAGCTTCTGCAGGTCCAGAATTGGTCTGAAACTGCTGTTGGCCTTCAGGATTAGGCAATAATGGGAGTAGAACCCCCAGCACCATAGCTCTCATGGAACCTCCTCCACAGCTCCCAACTGCACCTCTTAAATAAGAAGTTGCTCATGAGAAGGGTCCCTGAAGAGGGACAGGGAGGAAGGGTGGGGAGAAACAACTGAACTGAAGAGTGTATCCCAGTGCTAGCATGCGTAGCGCCCACCAGTCCGAGGCAATGCAGGTCCATGCCCAATAGAAGTGGGATAAACCGTACACAAAAGCTAGGGAATCTGGATTCATGCTTCAGCCTCATAAGTTGCCCCCCAAAGCGTCACATCATAAGGCCTTCTTGGACCTTGCCGAGTGTCTGGGGAGGTCTTAGAGTGGCCCGGTGTGGATTGCACTCTACTAGAGTCTCTGTGACCTCAGGGGCGAGGATTGACCTCTGTCCATCTTCCTCTGCTTCTTTTTCGGCACCGGTGACAGAGAACGGTGTCAAGAGTCCTTGGCTGGAGCAGTCTTCTTCAGCCCTGGAGATGATGGACAATGCCGAGGCTCCCAAGAGGTAGAAACAACATCCCTTCTCGGTGCTGGAGATGGAGATCAGTGCTAAGTCCTAATAGTCACCAGGGCACTCCTGACAGAAGCTGAAGTACTCGGTGCCAAGTCCAAGTGACTCAGCTCTGAGGGAGGATGGAGAGCTGCCTCCATGAAGATAAACGTAAGTCTTGCATCTCTGTCTTTTTTGGTGCAGGGCCTGAAGTCCTTGCAGGTCTTGCAGTGCTCCCACATGTGAGCTTCCTCCAGGCACTTAAGGCAGCTGGAATGGGTGCTTCTTACCAGCATAGGCTTAAACCCTGGAGAACGAGGCATACCCCAGTGCTGGGCAGGGACTAACCCTGCAACATGAGATTCCTTACCTAACTGTTCTAACAAACAACTATAATAACTGTAACTATATACAACAAGTTGGAAACAAAGTCCACTGAGGAGTTCTTGCAAACACAAGGACAAAGTAATTCTAGCGACCATCAAAGGTGGTAAGAAGGAACTGAAGGGGGGGTGACAGGTCAGCCGGGCCCTT
Source organism: Trachemys scripta elegans (assembly GCF_013100865.1). Classification (NCBI taxonomy): domain Eukaryota; kingdom Metazoa; phylum Chordata; order Testudines; family Emydidae; genus Trachemys; species Trachemys scripta. The sequence continues at coordinate 244,091,740 of NC_048299.1, forward strand.
TATACTGGCACCATAAGCGTGTGACTCCAGGGGGCACCAGAGCTGACCTGACAGATACCATTTAGGAATAAACTTTCCGCCAGCAGTTCTCAAGGCAAGTACACACCTACATTGGAATGGACATGAGCAAGCACTCAAAGAAGACTAAAGTCTTTCCCAGACCTGAAGAAGAGCTCTATGAGGCTTGAAAGCTTGTTTCTCTCACCAACAGAAATTAGTTCAATAAAAGTGATTACCTCACCCTTGTCTCTCTGTGTATCAGAATCAGACTGGAAATGCCCATGAGTCACAAGCACTTTTTTAGGATGAGGGAGGGATTACAATTTGTTGTAAAAGCCCTTTGTTCTTCCTATTTAGTTTTAATCCACCTCTGGATACACATGAGATAAAGTATAAACAAGTGAAGTTGTCAAATATTTATATCTGACTTATTTTCATTATATAAATATGGCATTCATTGCAAAAACAGGTAACATTTATCTTAAATGTTTCTTTAAACTTAGAAACATTTATCCTTAACATTTTGCACCCTAAAGAGTATCGCATCTAGCTACCACAATGACTGAACTCCTAATATATTAATAATGTTAACATAAAGAAGCAATTGATTGACCACAGAAAGTAATACACTTACTAGCAAGCACTGTGGGTGGCACCAATGGGCCAGGATTTCTCACCTGTGTCTGGATATTCAAATTTTGGCAATATGACGTCTATCTAACCATGTGTATGCAAATATCTGATGTAGTCATACACATCAAGTATTTGCTTACGTAGATTACATATGTGCAGCTATGTATGCCTAATTTTCAAAAATTTGCCTGAAATCTATCTTCTCTGTGGTCTATTTCAGAAGCTTTCAAGAAAGGGGTAAAATTATGAATTAGGGTCCTGGATCTTTACTATACACCAGTATCACACCACCACACCAGAAGCGGCTTTCTATAATAACTAGGTAGCAAGCAGCTCAAGTAGAGAGGTCCTCTGCTTAAATTCTGTATGCATAGATCTCTGTTCAAGGTTAAGAAAACCATGTTTGTGTATTCTGGCAAGAGAAATACATTTTAAATGAAAAAGCATTTGGCATGTTTTGTTTTTAAAATATTGTACTGCTAGAAGGAAGTATCTAACAATCTGTTCATTATTTATTGTATGGGGGGGTTTATACGGATAATTATTCGAGTTTTGGAAAGATCTCTCAGTTGGATAGGCTGCTTGCTGATGCAAAGTAACAGCATATTTAAATTAAAATGTAAAGCTTGCTTTATTAAGGTCTCTTAAGAAAACATCACACTTCCTTAAAGTTTAGCTCTCAGAAAAACAGTGGGGGAAAAAATGTAGCAAAAAATACAATTCTTAGCTCAATGTTGATATTAATGCACCGTTTGTCCAACTGCCATTTGAACCACAAACAGCACTACTGTCTCTGAGGAAAAGCACTACATATCCAATTACCAGATGAAGTGGCATTTCTCATGGTGATTTATGTAGGAGGCAACTTCTTGGACTACAGAAAGAATCAATTTATACTCACAATATATGTTCTCTCTTTAAAATAAATATTGTTCTGGTATTAATTGTGCTCATGTTTGTCTTGAATACGTTAATCACTAATTTGAAATTCTAACCATGAATAGGGCCACTAAGAATATGTATTATGGAGCAAGCCCTGCCCTCAGCTTCTCACAAATGGAGGGCCACCTGGCAGTGGAATCTAGGCAGTTATTCTCTGCTAAGTAGGCAGTCCTCAGGGGGCTGTGCAGAGGGTGCATACTACCTGCAGAGTATAGAGCTCTGTAGTCCTCGCGGTCCCTGCATAATACAGTCCAGCAGAAAGGTGGGGCAGTTCGCCCACACAATTCCTCTAGCCCTTACCTATATGGGACACTACAACCCTGGAGACTCCTACAATCATTACGCTCTGTTGTTCATCCATTCTTCTCCCCTCACCCTGACATCTTCCTTACACTCAGCAAAAATTCCTGCTCCTAATTAGATATGAACATGACACAACAAAACAAAACAGTTAAGCATTACTGGACTACCTAATGTACTAACAGTACTCCCTAGGGGAATTCTACACCAAAAAATTAAAAATTCTGTGCACAATATTTTAAAATTCTGCATATTTTATTTGTCAAAATAACACAATATAATCACTCTGGTTTCAATTATTTCTGTAATTTATTTAAACTACAATACAATGGATGAAGAATAGGAGTGGGGAGCACTGGAGGAAATTCCCAAATGTCCTTGCCTAATGTTAATGTAGCTAGGTTTGACCCTGTCTTTCTAGTTATTAGTCAACAAATACATGCAGTCATATGCTCAATGTTACATCATAGGCAACTGAGGAGCAAGTGAGAGCTGCGGAATCAAACTCACAATTTATATTGGCTACTGAACATCTCCAGGAAGGTCAGTAGCAAACAGTTCATGGAGCATATTTTGATAGGGTATTTTTTCAGTCCAAAAATTTAGACCTGTTCTAATCATTAAAGCATCATAAGCTTTTATAAGGACATACTGTCCATTATACCACTCTGGCAATGTAAAGGAGCCTTAATACTTTTACACCTGTTTTATACTCCTGGAGGAATTCACAAAGACAAAGAGAACAATTTACTAAGCAGGCAGGCTGCTACATTCTGCTCTGACTGAGAGGACAGAGCCTGCCCCATGCCTACCTCCTCAGAAACACCCTGAAGCCCTGCCCCTCCATGCAGAGTGTGCTGCAATAGCGAGCGAGAGGGACAGAGTGTCTCTCTCTCTCTCTCTCTCTCACACACACACACACCTGCCCACCCCTCCTCCAGGCAATGATTTGTGTCTCTACCAGCTGCTCTGGGCGCCCAAACCAACCTGCTTGCGTTGCCAGGGAGGGGTGCATGAACACTCTTGTGCTTCCCTTTGCTTCCCCGTCAGAAGTCATTTTTCTGCAGGGAAGCAAAAGGATTCTTTGGGGGTCATGAATTCTGTGCACACGCAGTGACGCTAAATTCCCCAGGAGTATAACATGGCCCTCATCCCCATGGTATCTGAGCACATCACCATCTTGAATGCATTTATCTTCAATACCGCTGTAAAATGGGTATTATCCCCATTTTCACAGATAGAGAATTGAGGTGCAGAAAGGCTAAGTGACCTGCCCAAGTTCACATAGAAAGTCTGTGGTGGAGCATGGAATTGAACCCAGGTCTCCCCAGTCCTAGGCCAGTGTCTTTAATCCTGGACCATCCTTCCTCTCTGTACCTTAGTTCTTTCCCAGAAAACCAGAGTACCCTATACCAATGGTTCTCAACCAGGGCCTGGGGGGCCACGAGCAGGTTTCAGGGGGGCCAATGTTAGACTTGCTGGGCCCCGGGGAAGAAAGCAGAAGCCCCACCACATGAGGCTGAACTCCGGGGCCCTGACCCCATCACCAGGGGCTGAAGTCAAACTAAGCTTTGCAAGGACCCCTGTGGCATGGGGGCCCAGGCAATTACCTAGCTTGCTACCCCCTAACACGGCCCTGGCTTTTATATGCAGAAAACGAATTGTGGTGGCACAGGTGGGCCGTGGAGTTTTTATAGCCTATGGGGGGGGGGGGGTTGCCTCAGAAAGAAAAAGGTTAAGAACGCCTGCTATATACGATCTATCAAAATTTATTAAGGGTTTGAACGTGTGTGGCACTGTATAAGAAACAGATATTAAGGCAGTTCATGCCCTAGAGCACTTACAAGATGCACTAAGATCCAGAGGATGGAGAAATGTATTCCTTAATCCTATGTTCATTTTAAAAAAATGTATTCCCAGATCTATTTTTCTTTTATCTGGCTATGTGCACACATATATGCCAGAGGTGGCCAAACTGTGGCTCGCAAGCCACATGAGTCTTTTACTGTTAAAGTGTGATTTCTGGAGCCCCCCATGCCCCTCCCTCTATTCGCCACATACCAGATTTACTTATTTGAAACAATGCTAACACCATAAGACAAATCACTTAAAGTATACACAAGATTTAGTTTTAAGGGAGCTACTATTGTAGTCTCTTTCCTACTCTGGGAGTGGCCCTGGACAAGAGGCCCCAGGCAGGTGTGGGGATACTCACGAGTCCCCAGCTGGCTGCTGTGCAGTTGAAGTTCGTCCCGGTTGATGAGAGGGTCGCCTCAATGAGACTTTGAGTCTCAGAGAGGAAAACCCTGATTGTTGTTTGTGCCAATGCGCCTAACAGCAGTTCAGAGTACACGGCCTGAAGGCAGCTGGTGCCTGTCATGGTGGAAACCCTAGGTGAGGGGAGCTGTCAAAGCAAAGAAGGATGCCTTCCAAGAAATGCTCACAAACCGGACTCCTGATATGGCGGAGAGGTACCCGCTGGCTAAGAGGGCTGTGGCTGTCATGGTCATTGAAGCAAAACCCCAAGCTTGGGAGAAGTTTGGAAAGACCATAGAGAATGAGTACTGGATGACCTCAAAGGTGTTCTGGCAAACCATTCATTGCCTTAGGAGGGGTTGGTGGGACGTTGCCCAAGCTGTTCTCAGCATGGGTGGTGAAATGCTGACCTTGACTGAGGAGATTGTTGAGAGGTGGAAGGAGCACTCTGAGGAACTTCTCAACCCAGTGGCCATGCCCTCCCTTCAAGAGGCAGTGCTGGAAACCTCCAGTGAGATCAGACCTATTTCTGTTGTTGAGGTCACTACAGTGTTAAAGTGCCTCCGTAGTGGTAAGGTAGCAGGGATGGATGAGATTCATCTGGAGATGTTGAAATCATGGGACAACGTTGGGGTGTTGTGGTTAATATGCCTCTTCACTGACACGTGGAAGGCTGGCGCAGTACCTCTGGAATAGCAAACCAGGGTAGTGGTCCCAATCTTTAAGAAAGGAGACCAGAAGGTGTGCTCCAACTATAGAGGGATCACATTCCTCAGACTCCCAGGCAAAACCTATGCCAGGGTGATAAAGAGGAGGTTACTCCTGAACCTCAGATTCAGGAGGAACAATGCAGATTCTGTCCCGGCCATGGAACAACAGACTAGCTCTTTACTCTCTCACAGATATTCAAGGCATCGTGGGACTTTGCTAATCCAGTCTACCTTTGTTTTGGAGAAGGCATATGACCACATTTCCTGAGGTGTGGAAAGTGCCATGGGAGTATGAGATACCAGTATTGCTTTTTCATGCTATCCAGTCCCTCTATTCTCAGAGTGATAGTTGTGTTTGTATTCTTGGCATTAAGTCAAGTTAGTTCAAAGTGAGTGTTGGAGTCCACCAAGGGTGCGTCTTGTCCCCACTTCTATTCATGATTTTCACGGACAGAATATCGAGCTGAATGTTTCACTGCTGAGTGTGAAGTGGTTGGGATGAGAATCAGCACCTCCAAATTGGAGGTCCTGGTCCTCTCCCGGAAGAAAGTGGACTGTTCTCTCCAGGTGAAGGGGGAGCAACTGCCCTCAGTGGAAGAGTTCAGGTATCTAGGGGTCTTGTTCACGAGTGATGGTAAGCAGGAGCGTGACATTGACTGGCGAATTGGTGCGGTGACAGCAGTGATGTGGGCACTGTACTGATCCATTGTATTGAAGAGGGAGCTGAGTACTCAGACAAAGTTCTCAGTTTACAGGTCAATCTACATCCCCATCCTCACCTATGGTCATGAACTTTGGATAATGACCAAAAGGATGAGATCACGGGTACAAGTGGCAGATATGAGGTTTCTCTGCAGGGTGGCTGGGCTTACTCTCCAAGACAGGGTGAGGGGCTTAGCTATTTAGGAGAGCCTAAGACTAGAGCCACTACTCCTCCAGATCGAGAGGAGCCAGCTAAGGTGGTTTGGGCACCTGATAAGGATGCCCCCTGGGAGGCTTCCCTTGGAACTCCACTGGGCATGTCCTACAGACAGGAGGCCCTAAGGGCATGCTGGAAGGATTGTCTCTCCTGGCTGGCCTTGGAATGCTGGGGAATCCCTCAGGAGGAGCTGGAACCTGTTGTGGAGGAAAGGGAGTTCAGGTCCTCCCTATTCTCCATGCTGCCACCGCGACCCTCACCAGAAAAAGCTGAATAAAGGAAACGAAGATGAAGAAGGGAGCTACATTCCATAGCATCTGCAATATAAGTATTAAATAATATTCATCGTCATCATCCTGAAAAGCCCTACTTATTCAGTCTCACCAAGCCACACTGCCATCCTCTTGGAAATAGAAAAAAAAAAAGAATAAATTAAGTATGAACTTATAATCAAAATTAATTTCGACAATGATCTTTAAAGGGCAACTTTATAATCTTATTTCTTAATGTATACTGTTGTTACGTAACTGTGTTTATCAAAATGCACACAGCACATGTTTCAGGTACAAATATTAGGTAGCTCCTACCCCAAGACAGAAGAGACCTTAAATTACAATCTATTCTTGCATTCCTTCTCCTAGAGATAGGAACCATGCCTTACCTAGTTTATACATTGATTAGCACATTGTGGGCACTACCGTAAACAAATAATAAAAGATGGTTATAAATTCCTATAGTCTGTGTAAAGAAGGCCTTCATAACTATCTTCTAGGAATTAAAACCAAATCGCAAAAGAAAAAACTGCAAAATGCTTTATTGAAACTGACAGAACTATTCCACCTGTTGGAGACAGGAAATGAACTAGATTATTCAATTAGAATTATTCATATAATAAGAGTGATGGGATCAGCAAAAGTGGATTTTTCAGTCTTTTGGTATATATTTACAGGAGATTTTAATTTAGAGAAAACTATTTCCCCATTGTTTGGGACAGAGGTCTTCTTTAGCGAATAGTGCCTAAGCCATACTTACCCAGTTTATCTGGCACTAATTCCCATTGCAGTCCATACTTATAATGCCATAGATTCACAGATTCCAAGGCCAGAAAGGACTACAGTATTGTGATCTCATGACTTTATACAGCTATAAGGGAGGTGGGAGTGGCACTCTTGCAGGAGAGAAAGAATAAATATCTAGATTGTGGACTGACCAGTTCTCAGGGAGGAACCCTAGGAACAGTCAAACTTGGAGAGGTATAAATGAACTTTATGATATTTTGTTGCACATTTGTTTGTTAACAAAGCCAAACACCAGGAAGGGAATGAATTTGGACTGTAAATAGCATGTGGACTATGTATGTAGAGCAGGTTGGGAAAGATTCCATTTCAAAGTTTAATACAATTTACTTTCTTTGCTTGTTAAAGAAGATTCTGTAAGCAAGGATTTTGGAGGGCACACCTTGATAACCAGAAAGGCAAATATTGCTAGAGTATTACAGAAGCTTCCAATTACCAAACTGGTAATTTGAATTTTCACTGATGACAGGGTCTAGACTAGAGCTAGTATAACAAAATAGAATATGGTCAGTGCCAACCTTTTGTTTGCATTACAAAAGAAGAAGATGGTAGAAATGAATGGAAATAATAAAGGTAGCTGTTGATTAGGGAGGAAAAGAGTGACTAAAGTAGCTGATGGTTTCATTTAAATACAGATAGTAACAGGATGCAAACAAATATGACGGTATCCATACCACAGTCTATCGTTTCACTCACTGCTATTTCTAGGGGCTGTCTTTCCATGTTCTAGAGTAGTCCTGATGCCCACAAGATTTCTCCCTTTTAAGACGTCCTTCGTCAAAGAGGTGGTATTCTGAAGAACAGATGTTGCTTTCTGATGTACACCGCTACCTCGATATAACGCAACCCGATATAACAAGAATTTGGATATAACGCAGTAAAGCAGTGCTCCGGGGGGGCGGGGCTGCGCACTCCGGTGGATCAAAGCAAGTTCAGTATAACGTGGTTTCACCTATAACGCGGTAAGATTTTTTGGCTCCCGCGGACAGCGATATATCGAGGTAGAGGTGTATGTCTTTATTTAACGCTACCAGCAGCATGAATGAAGTTATACACCAGATGGATGAGGCAACGCAGGCCACTTACATGTATGAAAAAAGTGCTACTATTAGACTATAGCGTTGGCTTATGGTCATGGCCTTTCCAGCATAAGCCAAACATGGTGGTCCCAGGCGGTAACAGCCTCAGATCTACAACACAACCAGATGAAATGGCACTCATCACCTTTATGTAGTCACAAATACTTAACCACAAGTTTAAATACTTTACAAGAAGAAATCATTGCTATTCTTCAACCTGAAATGCCTTTTTCCTCCCTTCTCATCCTTCCCAAACTGAAACTTAGTACAATTCTTTGGAGTAGCTAGAGTGTGGTTAAATGGAGGAAGCGATGCTTGTTTGCATGGAATCTGCTATTTCCTCCCTGCCAAAACACTTGTTTAAAAAAGTCATGTAATATTTCTATTAAACTGTAAATGCAGTCGACAAGGAAATGGCCTACCGGCAGTGTATTACCTTTGTGGCAATGCCAACCGGCCTACAGCAAAATAGCGCATATAACATGCATTCCCAAGTAACAAAATTGTACTTTACATAAATACCACAGAACTCAAGCAAGATCCAGAAAAAGCAATGAAAATTTGCCCAAGCTTTCATGCTTGCCTATATCAATTGTATGTCATAACTAAAACAAAATAGAAAAGCATCTACATATGTCCAAGGATCCTGTGAAGTTAGATCATATAACTCTGGGAAAACTATTGCAACTTAAATCTGTGTATTTCTTGTTAACCACTGTAACAGCTCACTAATAAAAATTAAGAAAACCTGTGGGTATCAAATATACAAAAGAGTACTAACAGCATACAAGTCCTTAAAGACCATAACACAATTTATTAACAAGAACATGTGTTCTGTGTAATCCAGAATTGTTATGTTAAATTACTTTGGCCTTTGATATCATTCATTTGATTACAAGAATTAAAAAGACTCACAAGCTTTCAAATTCAAACAGTGACCTTTGGTTTATAAGCAGCTATTGTCATACTGATAAAATCCTCTCTGATAATTTAGTCCTTACCTTTCATTACCTAGTGCAACTACATGCAATTATGTTAAAGTGATCCCAGATGTAATGAAGATGATTTCATTAATGTTTCCGAGTACAACTAAAAAACCCCAATACAATCAACTATAATTAATCTGTAATCAATACAGTTCTTCAGAACAGTTTAAAATGTTAAATCTTCATTAATTAAGCCACTCATTAAAAAAGAGCGAGCTTGAATGATATGTCTTGTTCGTCTCAATTTGAATTATTTCTAGTCATTCTTTAATTTCAAAATAGCCAAGAACAATGGCTTTGCCAAAAGTTTTATTAGGTGTTTCTTTAAATGCTACAATGTTTCAAGACCACAAAACAGTAGTTTTGCTTTAACTACTCACTAACAAAACTTTTTGCAACCTTAGAGATCATTCCTGCTTTTTTTAAAAACCATAAATCTACTAAATACTTTTGAATGTATTCAAGTTAAAGTCACTGTGTGAAAACAGCACCTTTTTACTCAACCACTGTGGTTCCCTGTATTTATATTAAAATGCTGACTCATGAGATACTGACAAAAAAAGATTAAACAATATGATAAGCAAGTATGTGTGTCATGCTTAAATATTCCCAAACATACTGGGAAACATACTGCCTTTAACAGCATATAATGTCTTGTTAATCCAGAATGGGTTCTAATTATAAATGGCACATGAAAATAACTGTTTTTATTATAATCATACTTATTAGAAAGGCATAACTATTATTTATAGTGCATTTCAATAAACAAAAGTATATCCAACTGGTAACAGTAAAGTCCCTGGATAACACCAGTCCATGAACTTCTCAAAAAGCAATATTTTTCAATTATCATCACTCTTAGATCATACATTCTATTTATTTTTAATCTAAGCTAATGCAGAAATACACTGCTAACTTACTTTATGTTTAGTAACACATAAAAACTGGTTTGGAATTATGAACACTGGCAATAACAACCAATGGGTCAAATCCTGAATTCCGTTCTTGGCTATTATTAATCAAAACACCCTTTGAAGGAAGGAAGGATGGTCACGTGGTTAGAACAGTGGACTGAACTCAGGAGATCTGGGTTCAACTTCAAACAGGCTTCTTTTGTTACCTTGGGGAAGTCACTTAATCTCTCTGTGCCTTAGTTATCTATCTGTAAAATGGAGATAACAGTACTTTCTTATAGGGGGATTGTGAAAATCAATTCAATGTTTGCAAGGTACGAACTATAGTAACAGTACCTTTTAAGTATTGGGGAGATAGAAGTCAAGCAGTGAGTGAGACCTGATTAAGGATTCCAGGATTTTGCCCACATTTCTCTATGCCATAACTCTACAGCTAGCTGTGAAAACAACATACCATGGTCAATAACTCATTTTAAAAAAATTCACATTTTACTTACTCTCATTGGATGTATATCAGCATATGGAGGTTTTCCTTCGGCCATTTCTATTGAAGTGATACCAAGGGACCAAATATCTGCCACACAGTTATAACCAATCTCTTGTATTACCTCAGGAGCCATCCAAAATGGAGTACCTATAACAGTATTTCGTTTTGCCATTGTATCCTGTAATTACATCATTTGTGCAATTAAAATTTGGACATTTGTCTGCATAGATTCCTATTACATTTGTTTCATATTTAAGGTTAGAACTGAGATTCCATTGTAAGCACTACATCGCCCCCCCCCCCCCAACCCCTTCTAAATCTACAAATAAACAAATACCCTCAAAACTGGTAGATGTCTGTGACTGAGGAAGAGTTTTCCTTTCAAACCTGAAGTAAATAAAACAAGGGATTTCTTGATTTTTTGCTCTTAAAATAAAGAACTTCCCTGGAGTCCAATCAGTCTAAGGTTTTTTACCACTTTATTTTATTCCTCTTCTTCTTTCCAATTTTTTGCCACAAAGTTTACTGGACTCATGTCATCAACAGGACAAAGTCTAGTTGATTTAAACTCATTTTTAAACTATATCAGCATTTTTAAATAGTGATACCGGAATGGGGCTTCAGGAGCTGCCAAGCTAATGATAGCTCACCAGCAGCTTCAGAGACAGGCCTGGTTGCATAAGAAAAATCAAGTGTAAGGGTTGTTTGCTCTCCAAGTCTCCAACACAGAGCCCAGGAAGAAGGAAAGAGGGTGTATCTAGCAAGACCAATGGATTTTAGGTGGGAAGGGACAAAACTATGGGCTACCCCACGCACCTCTGTTGATCACCTTACAGGCAGAATTAAGATAGTGTGGGTACCTTAATTGAATTTCCAAACTCTCAGATGTTTGAATTTCCTGAAAATCTAATCTTAACCCTACATTTCTAGGATTTTTATTTATGTGCATATTTACTTCTATAAAATAAGGATTGTTATTAGCTAGGATTGCTAACTACAATGTTCTTATAAAGGTTTTTACTCTTAAGTTATTGATATGTACTCCCAACTGCTTCATTTCTAAGATTTTTTTAGAGGGATCACTTCATGTATTTAGTTGAGTTCATAATGTTCAACAGACGCTGTTACAATGATAATGTAAAGTTATTCCTGTTATGTCACACACAAAAAATGCAAACATTTATGATCCTACTGCCATAACAAAGGATCAAGCTCTTTTGAAATGTAGCAGTGCCCATAAATCCATATGACTAATAAGTTAGCCAGCCACTTTTCCAGGTTTTGGAACACTTGCACCTTAATGGTGCCAGAAAAGGGCCAAATTGGATTAAATAGAAAGTGGTATTTTTCCAAACTCTGCCCACATAAATCACCAGGATGAGATTGTGCTCACTGTAAGTGTGGAGATATTCAAAATATGATCACATGCTCTCTGAGCTCCCCTGGGCTCAATAAGCTTGGCTTCCCTTTCGTGGGTCTTCAATATGCACATGAGCTCTGCTAGTCTACCTAGGGAACTGGCTCAAAACCTGTTCAGACTACTATACCCCTTTCAGGACTCTGATTTGTCTTGTGTACCCCCCAAGTTTCACCTCACTTAAAAACTACTTGATTACAAAAATCAGACAAAAAAATCCAAAATGTCACAGCACACTATTACTGAAAAATTGCTTACTTTTTCATTTTGTTTGTATGAAATTTTAGTTTGTACTGATTTTGCTAGTGCTTTTTATGTAGCTTGTTGTAAAACTAGGCAAACATCTAGATGAGTTGATGTACTCCCTGGAAGACTTCTGTGTACCCCCAGGGGTACACATATCACCCTGGTTAAGAACCACTGACCTAGGGCATCAGTCAAGGGGGTGAAAACAGTGGTAACTTTCCCAAAGGCCACCTACTTGTGGCACCAAAATGAGAAGTCTCTCACAATAAGCTGTGCAGTACTGTGGTCCTCCCTCTTCTTTTTTACAGGAGCAATGAAATCATTAACAATGTTGACATTTAAATTATTGTTAATACCTCACTTTGAGAGCTGTTGTTCCAGGCTCTTTCCACATTCATATTGACATCTCTGCATCACTTACATGCAATTAATATATCTGAGATTTTCTTTGCAACCACAACAGCTAGGGACTCACTTTTTAAACTAAGTTGAACTTCTAAAGAACAAGACAGTAACTTCAGAGAGTTATGGTACGGCATATGGGCACATACAAGCTGTTCCCAAGCCCTGGTACCAGACTGACAATACTGAAGTATTCCATGTATTTTCAAGACAACTACACAGAAGCAGTACAGTCTTCCAAAGGTCTTGACTAGGCTATATAATTCAACCTGCTAAAATCAAATTAAAGGAATTAAAGTTGATGGTATTATGGGGTTTTTAATCAAGTCAAGTAAGCTCAATAAAGTTAGAGAGCAACAAAATAATCACCATGGGAAGAAAAGTGCTCTCTTTCCCACCATCGCCATGGAAAATGATGAAAGGAAATCATCCCCCATGCACTTTTTTTTTTTTTTTAATGAATGGTTACGAGCATTATAACAATCTAAAAAAGGTTCTGACCTTTTCATATACTTACTGTTAATTGGCCAGCCACTCCAAAATCAGCTAATTTTGCATGTCCTTCTGTGTTAAGGAGGATGTTTCCAGCCTTTATATCTCTGTGTATTTTTCTCATGAAGTGCAAATATTCAAGTCCTTTAAGTGTGGATTTAAGAATGGTTGCTATTTCATCTTCTGTTAGCTACAAGAAAACAAACATCTAACTACTTTTCTTCCTGGGTGTGTATGTATATGTGTGTATGTATATATATATACACACACACACATACATATACATACACACATACAACAGTTATACATTTAAATAAACAATGTTACAGCATAAAAGAATAAAACACAGGTTCTGTAAACTGTTTTATAATTATTATTATTATTTATATAACACACATGAAGCATGCTAGATGCTTTACAGACATGAGGTAACACCAGGTCTAAGAGTTTACAATTTAAGGCTCTGATCCTGCAATTTGATCCACATAGCTGGATAGGAAGTAACCCTACTTCAAACATGAGCAGGAGTTCACCCATACAGATCACATTGCAAAACTGGGCCCTAAACATCACATAAGCAAAATAGGGGTTGAAATGTTGCCACAAGATTAGCTTAAAACTTTTTTGAATTTTTTTTGTTTTCTTTATTTTATACATATGAGAAAGAGAATTCTCTCTCCACTATATGGAGATATACCTATCTCATAGAACTGGAAGGAACCCTGAAAAGTCATTGAGTCCAGCCCCCTGCCTTCACTAGCAGGACCAAGTACTGATTTTTGCCCCAGATCCCTAAGTGGCCCCCTCAAGGACTGAATTCACAACCCTGGGTTTAGCAGGCCAACAGCTCAAACCACTGAGCTATCCCCCCCCAAATCTAATAATTAGATTATTAACTCTTAGAGACAGGTGTTGCCACAAAGAAAATGTCAGCAGTAGAGTTAATGCGGACTCTTACCAAGATTTTAGCACAAACAATCCCCCATGGTCCGCATGCTAAAAAAAAAAAAAACCATTGTCCACATGCTAAAACCTTTAACCCAGATTTGGAGGTGCTTTGAGCCTGAGCTAGCAGACCAGCTGGGGGTATGAGTTAGAATCTGGTCTCCGCTTAAACTCGGGCTGGAAAACACCCATTTTGCAGCGTGGATGTAGGCTAAATCACTCAAGAGCTGATAGTCCTCTAATGCTTTCCCACACTTCCCCCTGAAGAACAGACAAGTACTCCCACAATTGCCTGGGAAAGGATCAGAGCATCTCAGCACACAGAACCATGGGATATGACCCCAAACACAAATAAGCAAGTAAAGAAATAGTGAGGACACCATAATGTAGATATGACTTTGCATTGGGGACACTCACACCTGGACTAGACTACCCCAGGTGCTCAGACCTGGGTACTTATTACCCAGATTAACTATTCAGTGAATCACAAAAATCACAGAAATGTAGGCTGGAAGGGACTTCAAGAAATCATCAAATCCAGCCCCCTGCACTGAGGCAGGACTGAGTAAACCTAGATCATCCCTGATGGGTTTTTGTCCAACCTGCTCTTAAAAACCTCCAATGACAGGAACTCCACAGCACTCCTTGGAAGTCTATTCCAGTCTTAACTGTCCTTATAGTTAGAAAGATTTTCCTGATCTCCAACCTAAATCTCCCATTATTTCTTGTCCTACCTCCAGTGGACGTGGAGAACAATTGACTACAGTCCTCTTCATAACAGCTCTTAACATATTTGAAGACTGCTATCAGGTCCTGCCATCTTGTTCGCAAAATACTGAACATGCCCAGTTTTTTTTGGTTTTTTGTTTGTTTGTGTTTTTTTTAAGCCTTTCCTCATAAGTCAAATTTTCTAAATCTTTTATCATATTGTTGCTCTCCTCTGTACTCTCTCACCAACTTGTCCACATCTTTCCTATTGAACACCATACTCCAGCTGAGACCCCCCCAAGGGTCAGTAGAGCGCGACAATTACGTCTTCTGTTGTACATACAACAGTCCTATTAATACACTCCAGAATATTAGTCTTTTTTGCAAATGCATTACATTGTTGACTCACTTTCAATTTGTGAGCCACTATAACCCAGATTCTTTTCAGCGGTACGACCTAGCCAGTTATTCTCCATTTTGTAGTTGTGCAGTTTTTCCTTCCTAAGCGGAAGACACTTCTTAACTCTGCATTTGTACGGCACATAACAGAATGTTACTCTGATCCGCATGAGAGCCTCTAAGTGCTACTTCAATATAAGTAATAAATTAACAATAATAAATTAAATGTTAGTTGAGGGTGCTAAGCACTTCGCAGGAGTGGCCCAGGATGAACTCTTCAACTCTAGGTACAGAGTAGAGGCCAAAAAAATCCTTTTCAACTCTGGGGTGTATTAATAGGAATGTTGTATGTACGACACAAGAGGTAATTGTCCCAGTATACTTGACATTGGGGAGGCCTCAGCTGGAGTACTGTGTTGAGTAGGAAAGATGTGGACAAGTTGGAGAGAGAATCCGGAGGAGAGCAACAAAAATAATAAATGGTTTAGAAAATGTGACCTGTGAGGAAAGGTTTAAGAAGTGGAAATTAAATTCTACTAAGGAAAATAGAAAGGAGCAAAAACTCTGGCAAGTGAAGTGTAAAAATATAATTAGGGAGGCCAAAAAAGAATTCGAAGATCAGCTAACCAAAGGCTCAAAACGAAGAGCAAAAAAAAAATAATAATAAGTACATCAGAAGCAGGAAGTGTGCTAAACAACCAGTGAGGCCACTGGATGATCAAGGCGCTAAAGGAGCACTCTCCAAGGAAGATAAGGCCATTGCAGAGAAACTAAATTAATTCTTTGCATCGGTCTTCATGGCTGAGGATGTGAGGGAGATTCCCAAACTTGGGCCACTCTTTTTAGGTGACAAATCTGAGGAAGTGTCCCAGATTGAGGCATCATCAGAGGAGGTTTTGGAACAAACTGATAAACTAAACAGTAATAAGTCACCAGGACCAGATGGTATTCACCAAAGAGTTCTGAAGGAACTCAAATGAAAAACTGCAGAACTACTAACTGGTGTGTAACCTATCATTTAAATCAGCTTCTGTACCAGATGACTGGAGAATAGCTAATGTGATGCCAATTTTTTAAAAAGGCTCCAGAAGCGATCCAGCAATTACAGGCTGGTAAGCCTAGCTTCAGTTCCAGGCAAATAGGTTAAAACTGTAGTAAAGAACAAAATTATCAGACACCTAGATGAACACAATGTGTTGAGGAATAGTCAACATGTTTTTGGTCAAAGGCTACAGGAGGGAGGGATAGCTCAGTGGTTTGAGCATTGACCTGCTAAACCCAGGGTTGTGAGTTCAGTCCTTGAGGGGGTCACTTAGGGATCTGGGGCAAAATCAGTACTTGGTCCTGCTGGTGAAGGCAGGGGGCTGGACTCAATCACCTTTCAGGGTCCCTTCCAGTTCTAGGAGATAGGATATCTCCATTAATTTAATTTAAAAATTTTGGGGGGGGGGTAAAAGAAAATCATGCCTCACCAATCTACTAGACTTCTTTGAGGGGAGTCAACAAACATGTGGGCAAGGGTGATCTGGTGGATAGAGTGCACTTGGACTTTCAGAAAGTCTTTGACCAGGTCCCTCACCAAAGGCTTTTAAGCAAAGTAAGCTGTCCTGGGATAAGAAGGAAGGTCCTCACATGGATCAGTAACTGGTTAAAAAATAGGAAACAAAGGGTAGTAATAAATGGTCAGCTTTCACAGTGGAAAAAGGTAAATAGTGGTGTCCCCAGGGGTCTGTACCAGGACCAGTCCTATTCAACATATTCATAAATGATCTGGAAAAAGGGGTGAACAGTGAGGTGGCAACATTTGCAAATGATACAGAACTACTTAAGATAGTTAAGTCAAAAGCAGACTGTGAAGAGTTACAAAGAGATCTCACAAAACTGGGTGACAGGGCAACAAAATGGCCAATAAAATTCAATGTTGATAAATGCAAAGTAATGCACATTGGAAAACATAATCCCAACTCTACATATAAAATGATGAGGTCTAAATTAGCTGTTACCACTCAAGAAATAGAGCTTGGAGTCATTGTGGATAGTTCTCTGAAAACATCCACTCAATGTGCAATGGCAGTCAAAAAAGCTAACACAATGTTGGGAATCATTAGGAAAGGGATAGGTAAGAAAACAGAAAATATCATATTGCCTCTCTATAAATCCATAGTAAGCCCCCACCTTGAATACCACATGCAGATCTGGTCGTCCAATCTCAAAAAAGACATGGAATTGGAAAGGATACAGAAAAAGACAACAAAAATGATTGGGGTATGGAACAGCTACCATATGAGGAAAGATTAATAAGACTGGGACTTTTCAGCTTGGAAAAGAAACGACTGGGGGGGGGATATGACAGAGTCTATACAATCATAACTAGTGTGGAGAAAGTAAATAAGGAAGTCTTATTTACTCCATCTCATAACACAAGAACTAAGGGATCACCAAATGAAATGAATAGGCAGCTGGTTTAAAACAAACAAAAGGAAGTATTTCTTCACACAATGCACAGTCAGCCTATGGAACTCTTTGCCAGAGGTCATTATGAAGGCCAAGACTATAACAGGCTTCAAAAAAGAACTAGATAAATTCATGGAGGATAGGTCCATCAACGACCATGAGCCAGGATAGACAGGGATACAAAACCATGCTCTAAAGTGTCCCTTGCCTCTGTTTTCCAGAAGCTGGGAATAGGCGACATGGGATGGATCACTTGATGATTATCTGTTCTGTACATTCTCTCTGAAGCACCTGGCATTCACCACTGTCGGAAAGCAGGATACTAGGTTAGATGGACCATTGGTCTGACCCAGTATGGCCATCTTATGTTCTGATGTAACACTCTGTTAATTTTCGTTTTCAAAATACTCTGCTGAGAGTATAGAGTACAAAAGACAGATTTTTCTCCGAAGGAAAAATTAATTACTGTGAAGAGGAAAAGGACAAAAATCTATCTATGCATTCCTTAAATCCTACAAGTGAACTGGCCAGATGCTGGCCTTCCACAATTAAGGAATGAATTTCACCACAGACAATGAACATGACTGTCACACATGAATCCCCATTTTCCCCCCATTTTATAAGATGTTAAAATTGGTCAAAATTGCTGATCAATAAAGTTAAAGTGTCAAAACTGTTTCCAGTCCAACCTCCTTATTTTCATAAACTTTACTTTCCAAAACAGTTTTTAAACAAAATCAATATGTTTCTGACTTTTACAAAAATAATCTAAATTTATAGTACAGTAATAACTAAAAAAAATGGCTACTTTTTATAGTTCAAATTTCCCATGTGCTTATTCCGCAGAACTGGTGCATAGACTAGTTTTGACAAAAATCTGGTGACAATATCTGATCACAAATTTTAAAAATGTTTAATTGCCAAGTGACTGACTGTGCCTTACCTATGCCAGCAGAGAGGACAGTTACCATCAGACCAGATGATGCACAGCAGAATAGATGCCAGTCTGTCACTTTCTCTTACCAGAAGGAAAATAAACTACCTTAGCTGTACAGTATAAGAGAGGCTATCAAGATCTCACGCCCTAAAGCACTAATGAACTAGCAGAGTCCTAAATTTGGATTGAGCTCAAGGGAATGCCATGTTTTCTTAATTTCTCAAACTCCCACATATGAAATTCCTGCAAAGTCTACAATTAGCAATATCAAGGCTGAGCTACTGCTCATTAGCACTTCCTAATGGCAGCAACTATCAGTTTCACACTGCTGACAGTACACAAGCCAGACAATGCTAATTAAGAGTTTCTGGGCAAGAGAAGAGAAAGAAAAAACAAAAATGGATAAAACAGATGAGTCTGTACACAGAGACAAAAAAAACCTACATACAGCATACTGGGGCAGAGAAAACCACCTAACCGCACCCTTCCCGTTATTCTTACGGCTTGTCTACACAATGAGTTATTCGGGAACAGATATTCCTGAATAGCTCCAGGTGTGAACACTCTTATTCTGGAATAAGAGTGTCTTGTTCCTATTTAGTTTAAATCACTGGGGCTACATCTACACTACAGGGGGGGGTCGATTTAAGATACGCAAATTCAGCTACGCGAATAGCGTAGCTGAATTCGACGTATCGCAGCCGACTTACCCCGCTGTAGGGACGGCGGCAAAATCGACCTCTGCGGCTTCCCGTCGACGGCGCTTACTCCCACCTCCGCTGGTGGAGTAAGAGCGTTGATTCGGGGATCGATTGTCGCGTCCCAATGGGACGTGATAAATCGATCCCCGAGAGGTCGATTTCTACCCACCGATTCAGGCGGGTAGTGTAGACCTAGCCTCAGTTAAACTAAACAGAAATAAGGCCCTCTTATCCCAGAATAAGAGTCTCCACCCATGGAGCCACTCAGGAATAGCTGTTCCTGAATAACTTCAAGTTCAGACAAGCAACCCACAACCCCTGCTTTTCCCTCCCCCCCAATTGCAAAGATGTGCCTTTCAGAGTGTCAACATTTTAAATTGACATTGGGAGTACTATTATACTGGAATATGTTCAAGGCTGCCAGCAGTGGATTCTTTGATCTGTAGATAATTACAGAGGTGTTGAACATAATGAGCCTGTTCACCAAACGCAAAGAAATCTGTGTGTTCTTCATATCCCCCCCACACACACACACACACACCTTTCAGTTTTTTTCAATTTTCACCATAATCAATAGGGTTCTGCTAATGGATAACTACAATGTTCCCTGACATTTTGGAATTGATCAAATGTGTCATTGAAAAGTTATCACATTATATCCAAACAGCAAAATTCCATCACGATGAGTGTAATCCCTCATGCTCAGCCAAAAACCTGCTTTAAAATGTCCTTCAAAAATATGAATTACTTTGCTGTTTGCCAAATGCTTTCTATTAGCAGGAAATAAATTGCCAAAATGCAACATGATCTGCATTAAAATATATCATGTTACTAGAGCTGTTGTAGCACTGTATTGTGGAATAGCAGGAATCTTAATTTAGCTGGCCCTTTACCATATTTCAACAATAAGACCATCTGCATTTTAATAAGAACAGTAATTACTATGGGAAGATAATGGTACTACAATAGCTATGACTTTCCTTGCAGCCACAGCCTATTAATGCCTGCTGCTCTATCCTGCAAAGCATTGTTAGGCTGTGTCAGTCAGGGGTGTGAAGAAAAAAAAAAAAAAAAAACACACACTCCTGACTGACAAACTATGCCAGCAAAACTGATGTCGCTATACTGGCAAAAATCACTCCTTTCGCTAGTATAAGCTGCCGCTCCACCAGGGGGCTCTGCTGGTCTACCTATACCAGTCTAGCAGCATCAGCCAACCCTTTATAGTGTAGGTTGGCCCTACAAAGCATATTCAATACTAAGATATTGCTTTTTCATGAAGAGGTCAGCTGCCCATACTACTCGCCTCCACAATCATTCTGGGTTTTAAACAATCTTCTTTATTTCACTCACTAAACACCAGGTAGCCCTTTTTATTTATTTATTTTTAAGGTGAAAAGGGCATTATAAGATTGCATTAAAAGTCAACAATTGTGTGACACATTTTGGAGAATTACACTCCATTTTTTCATATTGTGTTTGCTTTTTCAGTCAAGATGTATGGAAAATTGTCTCCTCATATTCAGTTAGGGTAGTACAAGAGACCATAACCAGGAGAAATGGGATGAAAATTAAAGAAATAAAAAACTGTGAATGAATGGGCAAGACAAAACTTCTTGAGTAGGAAACTTAGTAAACTCCATTGCTTGGGACTTTTAAAAGTGGACTGGACAAGGCATCTTTTTAAAAATAACACATTGTCAGGATCCAGCAATGGCAAAGGGACACACTAGATGACCCAGGTCTTCCCCATTTCTACAGTTCTTCATCAATCATTTACATAGGAATATAAATTGCACACTTTGCTTTCAAGAAGGCAACCAATGATCAACAAATGACATGTCCTTGCCCCCCAAAGTAAAAATAATATAGTACAAGAAAACACACAGTGGGATATAGCCATTTGCATTTGGCTGCTTAATGAACCAGGTGGACTACTCAGGTAACCTGACAGATTACTAAACCCCACAACTATCCCTCTCAATTACTCTGGATGAACACAAGAGGGATATATAAGCTCTTCTAATAATTATTTTCAGGTGAATAGTAAGAATACATCTTTTGCATGTGCTATATTCCAGGAAGAGCCCCTTCAGTTTTCTGATTAGGATTATGGAATAAATGAAGAAAACACCAAGAAAGAATCTAATTTAATCTATCTATATTTTACACTTAGTGCATATTGGAACACAATTTGGATAATTCTTCTTAAAATTGTGTAAGCTGTTCATGCAACTGGCATATATTCAAAAAGTAATGTAGTACGTGAATGCAACAAGCTCCCAAAAACCTGAGGGCCTGTCTACATTTACAGTGCTGCAGCTGCACCGCTCTAGTGCTTACTGAAGATGCTACCTACACTGATGAGAGAGATTCTCCCATCGTTATAGGTACTCCACCTCCCCAAGAGGCAGCGGGCTAGGTTGCCAGGAGAAGCCCCTCTATTGACACAGCGCTGTCTACACCGGGGATTAGGTCAGTATAACTGCGTCACTCGCGGGTATGGAAAATCCACATCCATGAGCGATGCAATTATACTGACATAAATTGGTAATGTAGACACTACAAGAAAGAGGAATGCTCTATTTAGGGACCAGTGCAGGCTTCAAACTTTCCCTCTTCCCCGCACACACACAAAACTGTAAAGAAATTAAGTTAAGCAACAGCAATTTTTTTACAGTTGCTGTTTTGAAAGAGTACAGGATATATCCGCTACCTCCTTTTCCTATTTTTTTTTTATTATATCACAAGATCAATCATTTCGTAAGAGAGCGGAATGATTCCACAGAAAGGGGGAAGGGGGCGCGGGAGGGAAACAGTTGTAATTAGCAAGCTCATCTCCTTAAGGGTTAGTGTTCACAACAAATTTAAATTATTTAATATATAGAAAAACTTCCCAGCTTGAGGTTCAATCCAGTTTTATTAATTCTGGGTATGGAGCTTACCCTTCTCAGTCACTTTTACTACCCTTTTCATTTGCAAGTGAAGGTGAAAACTGAAGTAGAGTTAACTCATTGTTCACTAGGGATTAGTTAGTACTTCTGCTCCATGTTTCATACACCTGGTCTAACGTCAAGCTTAACAGTCCTTAAGAATTATTTTTGCTTTTTTTGCTCAGCAGGTCATACAGACCAAAGCCTTTTTTAGTGCTCCTCCTTTAGGCTGAATGCTGTGGCACTTGAAAGGATTTTGGAGAGAGTTTGGAAATTGAAAGCAGGCGGTTATGCATAACTCAACAAGAAAAGTTATTTGGTATAAACTTTCCTGATCTTCCTCTCTCCTTGATAGAGTAAAGTTGCTTAACTGGTTGGGAGCCAAGAGAAAGGGGGAATCTCATGTCAAGTGTAAGATAAAAGTCTGAGTAGAAGGACATCTAGGAAAAAAGGCCTCTTGTATTACATGAATTCACAATTTACTGGGCAAAATACAGTGGCAATTCAAATGGTGGTGTAAATAACATGACAGAGATATATAAAGTGGTCAGAAAAGGAGACATAAGCATGTGTAGTCTACACACCATACAAGGAGAATATGGGAGAGATTGTATTGGAAAGGAGGAGGAAAGAGATGGGGGTTTTGCTTTATTTTACAACTTTTTGTTAAGCTGATTTATGTGCTACATACCCATTCCAGTCTTTGGCATATAAATTACACCCATTTACACTTCCTTTTCTGACAAATGTGTGCAGCCATCTAACTTATATTAACATTTGTCACCTCTAAATTTGTCCAGAGGCTTCTGTGGGAGCTCCTCCTGCTTATACCAGGTCTAAATATGGTCAACTGTGGCTTGGTCTACACTTAAAAGTTATATTGGCATAGCTAGGTCAGTCAGAAATGTGAGGGGGGAAAAATACACTCCTGATCAACACAGCTCCGCCAACAGAAGCGTGTTTCTGACAGCACAGCTAAAGTAATTTTGGGAGTGGGTATTCCTACACCAGCAGAAAAATTCCTTTTGTGAGTGCAGTAGGGAGCTATGTCAGTATAGGATCTGTAGTGTAAACATAGCCTAACAATACAAAGAGAGCATTGAAGAGTATTGAAAAAAGGTATCTTTTAAACACTACATCGTTTATTTGCAGTGTTCCTGAAATAGCAGCATTAAGTATACGCACTTTCCCGTATGTGATAGAGCATTATATATTGAATAGTACTAATGTCACATTGGTCACTGTTGCATTAACACACAATGAAAGAACCTATTATAGTGTCTTTGAAGGAGTTAAGGTTGCTGATTTTCTTTACTTTTGTTCAATTAAAATATAAATCTCAATAGTGAATTAATGCAGATTACCTTTATTTAATACATCTATATCCTATATATATGCAATTCTGCACTAGACATGCTCCTAAACCCACAGGCACGCTATGTTAAAAACGTCATTTCGGAGACCCATGAATTTAGTATCATTTTACCATGGCAACTTTGACTTTTATACTGTGACAAAATTCCTCCTCTATCTTGGTGGGTCCTGCGCTTATTGGCGGATTTTCTTGCCTCGGAGATTCACCATGTGGGTTGGGGAACAGCCCAGAGACCTTCCCCTCTGGAAGAACCCACAGGGGTTGGGCAGCTTGGGACGCCAGACAGTGCACACGTGACAAGCCATCGGCATTGCCATGACGGCTCCCTGCTGTGTGTTGCACACGGAACTGGAAAGGTTGGAGGGATAAGAACCATCTGGTCACCCTTGTGTTCTTCTCCTTGTTCCGCTGCATCCATTGAAGAGGGGCATGGTCGGTCACGAGGACAAATCTGCGCCCGAGCAGGTAGTAGCGCAATGTTTCCATGGCCTATTTTGCAGCGAGGCATTCTCTCTCCACCACTGCATCTTTTTGTTCCCTTGGAAGGAGTTTCCGACTGAGGTATAGAATTGGGTGTTCCTCTCCTCCCCGATCATCTGTGATAGAACGGCCACCAACCCTACTTCCGATGCATCTGTCTGCAGGATAAACTCCTTGGTGAAATCAGGGGCTATCAGTACGGGGTTATTGCAGAGGGCAGTCCGTAGGTCTGTGAATGCTTCCTCTGCTGAATCAGACCATCTCACCAGATCAGGTCCACGGGCTTTCACTAGGTCTGTCAGGGGGCTTGCCCTTGTGGCAAAGTGGGGGATAAATCGTCGGTAATACCCCACCACACCTAGGAACGCCCGGACTTGTTTCTTGCGACTTGGTCGGGGCCAATTTTGGATGGCCTCTAACTTGTTCACTTGGGGCTTTACCAGACCTTTTCCCACAATGTAGCCAAGATATTTGGCCTCTGTAAACCCTACAGTGCACTTGGCAGGGTTTGCTGTAAGGCCAGCTCGCCCGAAGGTATCGAGGACTGCCTCCACCTTCTCCAGGTGGGTTTCCCAGTCTGGGGTATGAATGACCACATTGTCCAAGTAGGCAGCAGCATAACTGTTATGTGGGCGTAATAGCTTGTCCATGAGGCGCTGGAAGGTAGCTGGGGCCCCATGTAGTCCAAAGGGGAGAACAGTATATTGAAAAAGACCCTCTGGTGTAGAGAACGCAGTCTTTTCCTTTGCATCTTCCGCAAGGGGAATCTGCCAGTACCCCTTTGTCAAGTCTAGGGTAGTCAAGTACTGGGCATTACCCAGACGGTCCACTAGCTCATCTATGCGAGGTATGGGGTACGCGTCGAACTGGGATGCTTCGCTTAGTCGCCAGAAGTCGTTGCAAAATCTTGTGGTGCCATCAGGTTTGGGCACCAGCACGATTGGGCTGGACCACTGACTATGGGATTCTTCGATGATCCCCAACTCCAGCATTTTTTTTCCTTCTCCTTTTATTTCCTCCCTTTTTGCCACTGGCACCCGATAGGGCCTCATTGTTAATCTGGCCCCAGCGTTCGTGACAATGTGGTGATATGTCTCGGTTGTTTGACCCGGTTTTGTCGAGAACACATCTTGGTTCCGGAAGATCATCTCAGACACCTCATTCTTCTGGTCTAGTGTTAAATCGGGAGACACTCTCACCTGTTTGGAAGGCTTGTTTTCCTGGGTTAGGTCTTTTTGGACCGTTGTGCATGCCTCTTGTGCATGCCAGGGTTTCAGAAGGTTAACGTGATAAATCTGTTCTTGTTTTCTGCGTCCTGGCTGCCGCACCTTGTAGGTTACTTCCCCCACGGGTTCAACCACCTCATAGGGCCCCTGCCATTGGGCCAGAAGCTTGCTTTCTGCCGTGAGTACCAACACCATAACCCGATCCCCTGGTTGGAACTGTCGCACTTTTGCCTAGCAATTGTAATGGGTTTGCTGGGCCTCCTGTGCCTTCTCCAAATGTTCCCGTACAATAGGGGTAACCCAGGCTATCCGGTCTCGCATCTGCATTACATGCTCTATTATATTTCTCCCCTCATTGGGTTCCTCTTCCCAGATCTCTTTGGCGACATCTAGTATGACACGGGCGTGATGCCCGTATAATAACTTGAAGGGGGAAAACCCAGTTGAGGCCTGTGGTACCTTCCGGATAGCGAACATAAGGTAGGGTAGTAGGGTGTCCCAATCCTTCCCATCCCGACTTACCACCTTCCTTATCATAGCCTTGAGGGTTCGGTTAAATCTTTCTACCAACCCATCAGTCTGCGGATGGTAGACCGAAGTTCTCAGAGTATGTATATGGAGCAGAGTACAGAGGTCCTTCATTAGCTTCGACATAAATGGGGTTCCTTGGTCAGTTAATATCTCCATTCGGGCAAAGATCCCCACTAGCTCTTTGGCTATAGTTTTAGAGGCCGTGTTCCACAGGGGGACGGCTTCTGGGTAGCGAGTAGCATAGTCCAAAACAACAAATATATATTGGTGGCCCCGAGCCATCTTCTCCAGGGGTCCCACTAGGTCCATGGCTATTCGCTCGAAGGGGACCTCTATGATGGGAAGGGGTACTAAAGGTGCCCTCAAGTGGGGACGGGGACTGTGCAGCTGACACTCCGGGCAGGAGGCACACGTACCTCCGCACTTCTTCATGTACTCCGGGCCAGAAGAACCGTCATAGGACTCGTGCCAGGGTCTTCTCTACCCCCAAATGCCTCCCAAAAAGATGACTATGAGCAAGACTTAATACAGCATTCTTGTGTTTTTGAGGTACTAGGATCTGCTGTACCTTCTGCTCCTGTACTCGTGCAACCCGGTATAAGAGATCCTTCTTCATTATGAAGTAGGGTCCTGGTCCCTGGGTTTTCCCTTCCACGGGGACCCCATCTATTTCAGTCACCTCCTTCCTAATGTTGTCATACCTTGGGTCTTCTGCCTGGTCCCGTCCAAAATTTCCTCTCCCAGGGCTAATCTGCCCAAGATCTAGGAGCCCAGTCTCTGTTGCCTCTACTGGTTCAGAAGCATTAGGGTGGGGGTCAGACTCAGGTGCTTCTCCCTCCTGCGTGGCCTCCTTTTCAGCTGTGTGGGTCCGCCTACCTACAAGAGCGACCCTCTGGCCTTGGGTCAGTATTCGGGTTCCCAAGGCCTTAGCTGCCCTTCTTTCCCTTTTTGTCTTTCTACCCTGTCTGGGAGTGGAGAACAAATCTGGGGATATTTCAGAGAAGATTGGGGGTTGACAGTCTGCTGTGGATGTCTCATCAATTTTAGGGTCCCGGTCTTTCTCCAATCCCCCTACTGGGAGTAAGTTTCCAAACCCTGGGAAGTCCCTCCCTATGAGCACTGGGTATGGGAGTTTAGGGTCCATCAGCAGGCGATTAGTCTCTTGCTGCAGCCGCACTGCAAGATAGCCCAGTAGAGACAGTTTGATAAGAAGTGTGAGAATACTTACAAGGGGAGTTAGATTCAATGTTTGTAATGGCTCAGCCATTCCCAGTCCTTATTCAATCCTGAGTTGATTGTGTCTAGTTTGCATATCAATTCCAGCTCAGCAGTCTCTCGTTGGAGTCTGTTTTTGAAGTTTTTCTGTTGTAATATAGCCACCCGCAGGTCTGTCATTGAATGGCCAGACAGGTTAAAGTGTTCTCCCACTGGTTTTTGAGTATTATGATTCCTGATGTCAGATTTGTGTCCATTAATTCTTTTGCGGAGAGACTGTCTGGTTTGGCCAATGAATCTATCTCCCCTTGTAAGTATTCTCACACTCAAACTGTCTGTACCGGGCTATCTTGATTATCACTTCAAAAGTTTTTTTCTCTGTCTTAATTGGCCTCTCAGAGTTGGTAAGACAACTCCCACCTGTTTATGCTCTCTGTATGTGTGTATATATATCTCCTCAATATTTATTGCACTCTGTATGCATCCGAAGAAATGGGCTGTAGTCCACGAAAGCTTATGCTCTAATAAATTTGTTAGTCTCTAAGGTGCCACAAGTACTCCTGTTCTTTTTGTCTCATCACAGTTACAGAGTTGAGTTCTTCCCCTCAAAATTTTCCATATTACTTGGCAAATAAAAATTGCTTGCATTTAGAATAAACTGCTTACTTCTGTAGAAATGGAACACTGTCTTGAGGGAGCAATGAATTAGTCTTCCGAATTTCGGCCAGTATTGCTCACTGAAGTTAAAGAGGTACTGAAGTAGCTTTGTGCTACAACCTGTAAGCTGGACCCATGACCTGCCGGGCTGGTGAAGGTCAGTAGGGAAAATGGTTGGTTCCTCCTTGATTAAGACTGTCAACATTTCCCTATGGAAGGGCAGAGTGCAAGTAGCTCTTACAGCTACTGTGAAGCCAGTGCTCAAGAAGCCAATTTTGATGCTAACAATCTATATAGTCTTCATTTTGGGGAAGTTCATGAAAAGGTTGTGGTGGAAAAATTAATGTGGGTGGGGCTTTTTGTTTGTTTTGATTTTTGCAGTCCTCTGGTTTCCTTGATCCCAGTTTATAGGTTTACAGGACTGGATATGAGATTGCACCTGTTATACTAGTGGATGATCTCCAAGTAACGGAAAAAAAGAGAATCTATGCTGATTTTAGATTGGTCAACAGCTTTGATATTGTTCCATTGCTTGTGAACTATAGCAGTTGGTGGAAGGAGTCACTCTTAGCTTTCTGAAAAAAACAAGCCATTGGCTGTAGATTCCTTTGCCCAAAGGATCCTTTCCTGCAGGATACCACAGGGGTTTAGTGGTACCACCATTATTTCTGTTTGAAGATGCAGATATGGTTAGTGAGGAGACTTAGGGCTTGTCTACACTGCCCACCGGATCAATGGGCAGCGATCGATCCAGCAGGGGTCGATTTATGGCGTCTAGTATAGATGCCATAAATCGACCACTGAGTGCTCTCCCATTGACTCCAGTACTCCACCAGAACGAGAAGTGCAAGCGGAGTCGACAGAAGAGCATTAGCTGTCGACTTACTGCAGTGAAGACACCGCAGTAAGTAGATTTAAGTACGTCGACTTCAGCTACACTATTCACATAGCTGAAGTTGCGTATCTTAGATTGACCTTGCATGATAGTGTAGACAAGTCCATAGGCTGCAGTGTATTCAGCATGACAACTCTCATCTCCATCATGTCTGATCTGATAAAACAATGGAATAAGTTACCCAGTGGCTACATTAACTATGGGTTTCGATGAAAACTAGCTGGTTACAAATTCATTCAGACAGGAAAGTTATAATGTTGTTGGCCTGGTGAAAACAGTTAAAACTTACAATGGCACCTGTAACGGAGGGAGAGTAACAGAGGTGTGCAACCTGATTGCTTTATTACATCTTGGAACACCAAATGATGGTTGTGATCATGTGCACTTTCCCCTTCATCAGCGCCTATGGAAAAGAGTGCCCTTTTCCCTCTGATGTGAGCCTTGATAAAGCTAGCCATACCTTTGTCATCTCAGAATAATACATAGGGTCACACCTTGGGACCATTCAAAATGTGAAGCTAGTGGAGACTATCATGAAGTTGCATATTGAGAGCACATTACACTACTGCTCCTGGATATATACTAGCTTCCAATAAACTTCTGGGAGGGATTCCAGGAGTTGGCTTACCCTATAAAGCAATAAATGTTTTGGGACTTCATTACCTGAGAGGCTGCCTCTCTTTTGAGCTGGAACCACCTTGATAGGAAAGGGGAGTGACTAACAAGGGTCTGAAGGGTACTCAGTTTTGGAATTTGTTTCCCATACT
The DNA here is from genome assembly GCF_013100865.1 of Trachemys scripta elegans. Lineage (NCBI taxonomy): Eukaryota > Metazoa > Chordata > Testudines > Emydidae > Trachemys > Trachemys scripta. The sequence continues at coordinate 244,120,822 of NC_048299.1, forward strand.
TCTGGTCATACAGGGCTGAGCCAAGATTTGTAACCTTCTTGACATGCTGCAAAGCCCAAATCTTTCTGCTCAGTCTTTTTACAAAGGGGTGGGCTGAGGGTTGAAAGGATTTGGTGGAGATAAATGTATATAATATGGAACATTTTTAAGTTTACAAACAGGCACCGAGGGCAAAGAATGAGTGCCTTGAGATTTTTTTTTGTTTAATAAATATGAAAAAAATTCCATCTCTTTCCTCACCTATTTTTAAATAAGAATTAAAAAAAAAATTCACAGCCTCATCCTCCATTATCTTGTTCACAGGTTGGTTGGTTGTTTTTTGGGAGAACAGGATAATCAGCTACAGAGACTGTTAAACCTTAATCTATTTTATCTATTTTCCACCTATAACCACTAAATTAAGAATGTTTTTCCTGAAGCAACCATTGTATTTGTTTACACTATGGTGGTGATCTAGGAAAATTCTAAAATACATAACTACGAATGAGAAAATAGGTGAGGTAATATATTTTATTGGACCAACTTCTGTTGGTGAAAGAGACAAGCTTTTGACTTTACAGTGTCTTTTACAATATGTGTTAACTACCTATGCTAAACAATACATTCCACCTTTTATTTAGCTGCGAGAGCCTGAGTGCCTTTCCCAGACCTGAAGAAAAGTTCTGTGTAAGCTGATAAACTTGTCTCCTTTACCAACAAAAGTTCATCCAATAAAAGATATTACCTCACCAACCCTGCCTCTCTAATATCCTGGGACCAACACAGCTACAACAATACTGCAGATAACTATGAATGGCAGTGGGCAGTTAATACACAATCTGTCAAACTAAGAATTAACTCTTGTCTCCCTTCTTTAAATGAAGTGGTTTATTTCTTGTGGAAAATATAAAAACAGTAAAATAAGTTTCCAACTTATTGTTTCCACAAACAAACTTTATTTTAGGTGAACCACAAAGCACTGAAGTATTTAGCCAGCCTTATTCCAGTAATATGTAGTCAGAAGTTTTCCATCAAGTCATACAGCAATCAAGTTACTGTTCCAGAGAATCAACAGTATAAGTTGTCTTGTTGTTCCTCCATCATTACACAGAAAAATAAGGTAGTTTCATTCTTATAAATCATGGCAACCACTAATGGGACACACATCTTGCCTTAGGTACTATTGTAAATAACTTTTTCATTTAGGGTTATACAAGATAAACAGTTAAAACTGATTTTAGTGGAAATGTGATTAACTAAATACATCATAACTACATGTAGGTTTATTAAAACTACTTAAATCTCTTTCAAACAGCCTGAAATGATTTACTGGTAAGGGCATAGGGGGAGGGGAAGAAGATTATACTTTTAAGGGCATATTTTAAAATTAGGCTATTGAAGCAAATTAGAGCAACTCCTTCTGTTCCATTTACTAGTTATGAAATAGAAAGCAACTTATTCATCTTTCAAATTACAATGATGTAATAGAATAGACCCCTTTAAAAAAAAAAAAAAAAAAAAACTTCACACACCACCACACACACAAACAACAGTTCCAAATACTATTCTCCCTTTACAAAATGGACAAGTCGAAAAGACCAGGAGGTCTGGGCAACATTTATTCAACAGTAACTCAGAAAAAACACCGAGTACAGATGCTTTTCAGGGAAAAACCTTTGCTACCATAAATAGGCCATTGTTGAGATCTAGGAGTATTCGCAAAAACTCAACATCAAAGGGATTTCACTTTTAATAAAGTGTTGCATACAGTATTTTATAACAAAAAATAGTTTTAAGCTAAGCATGGCACCTAGGTAATATGACATTTGTCATTCTAAAGAGACAACTCCTAGTGGCTTCCACAAAAGGAAAAAGAAAAATACAAATATTGGGGGGGGGGGGGGTTGGGTGATAATGCTAGCCTGCACCTAGTGAGTACTTGATAGGTCAAAAACATCATAATTCCTCTCCTCCCCATGTATGTTTTTGTTATATATGGTGCAGGAAGATGTCAAAATAAATGCTGGAATATCAATTTTGGGGAAAGAAGGGGGAAGAATAAAACAGAGCCTAATCAGAGCCAACAAACAGCTCAACCTCCTAAACAAGGTACTTACAGGATGGCACGTGAGAGGTGAAGGAGTAAAGAGGAACAAAGTATTACAGTTTTTGTTCTATCAGTGAGAAAAAGAATTTGTACATTTTAGAGCTACAAACTATGCCATGAGTGTCCTTTTAAGATGAGTAAAATTATCAAGTGAAAATAAACTGAATTTTGTGATTTAGAATACTATATTGCAGATGAAGAGGCAATACTTGTGTAGCTGAAATAAATACCATATTTGAGGGCTCCCATCCTGAGAGGTTTCATAGATTAATAGATTCTAATCACAACTTTCAATTCCCATTAGCCTCGATGAAATAAAGAGTGCCCAATATTAAGGGCATGTCTACACTGCAAAGAATGTTCTCAACCCAGTTTAGCTAACCTGAGTTAGTTAATTCAGGGTTAAAATAGCAGTGAAGACACAGTGGCTATGTCTACACTGCAAAAAACAAACAAACAAAAAACTGTGGCAGCAAGTCTCAAAGCTCGCATCAACTGACTCAGGCTCACAGGATTCACACTACAGGGCTAAAAATAGCAGTGTAGACGTTCCCACTCAGGCTAGAGCTTGCGCTATGAAACCATGTGAATGGGGCAGATCTCAGACCCCAAGATCTAGCCTAAGCAGGAATGTCTGCAGTGCTATTTTCAGCCCCACAAGCCCAACTCAGTTGACATAGGCTCTGAAACTCACTGCCACATGGTGTTTTGCTTGTTTGTTTTTGCAGCGTAGGCATACCCAGTAACTCAGCTTTTACCTTGGGTTAACAGTTCAATCCTGGGCTCCCATACTCGAGCTGCTAATATGAGTTAAAAGCCAACTTGCCATGTCTTCACTGCTATTGTAACTCAAGTTAGCTAACTTGGGTTTGCTAACCCAAGTTAAGAACCCTTTTTTTTGCGCGCGCGCAGTGTAGACCTGCCTTTAGGATTGAGCCCTCTTCAAAAATTCCCCTAGAGTTAGACAAAGCCTCTAGGCGAATCTTTTCTCTTAGTCAGATTACTTAAGACTAAAAGTTATAATCAAACAACAATACAAAAAAATACACATAGAAAAGAGAACTTACTGTTTTATTCCGTAATCTAATTATGTCCGAGACAGAGCCAGCTCCACAATACTCCATAACAATCCATAGATCTGTGTTCTTAAAGTAGCTGCCATAGTACTTGACAACATAGGGACTAAATATAAACACAAAACAGTTGAGATTCATATATTAATAATCATCAACAATGAAAAAATATCCAGGGTCAGTTCTAATAAGATGAGAATTGGGGAGTCACTAGGACAGCCAAAGATTGCGTGGCGCATTTGAGTGAATTTTAGGTCATGGTGGGATTACCTTAATCAAGGCTTCAAAAAGGCCTGGTTAGACTTCCAGAAGTTTGGTTGTTTAACCAAAATGAAAGAGGCACATGTAGAATGACCTACAATACTCCCACACCCCTCAAATAAATACAAAGACCTCCCCAATCACCAGTTGCTTTCTGATGAAGGGGAAGCACCTTCTTCACTCCCCTTTTCCTTGGGAAAAGTCTATTCCCCTTTTCACTATCTTCAGGAGCCTTCTTCTTTTTCTCTCTTTCCAGTATTGAGTGGACAGCGTAGCAATCATTCTAAATTTCCCCTTTTTTTCCACACAACCTGCAGGAGTCTATTTCAAAAACAAACCCGAATAGCTACCTGAATATTGTTCAGTCTAACGTTTTGCTATAGAAATATTTATGGAACTCTAAGTGCATTTTCCATATTAAGTTTTAACGGAAGACTATTATTTATATAGTGCCATAAATTGTGCATGTTGTATTTCCATTCATCAACATATCAAATAAAGGACATAAATCCTCCCCTGAGCTCAGGGGCCAAAGGCACAAGGGACTCCGGTAGAATATAAACAAGTGCCTCCAATTAGAAAGGGAAGCAGTCCTTGTAACTAGAATGCTTAATGAATTAGGGGTGTAATGTTGCACCCCATAATGCTTTATAGAAATATGCTTATGAGTGTAAATATGACATAACTGAAATATGTTTTATGCTAGATATGCCATGTAATATATCTTTGCAAAGGTTATAATCTAGGAATATGAAATATAAGTCTGAGGTCCTATTGTAATTATGCAAAGTGTGGGCCATTAATGGTGGCTTGGAACCTTGATGGCTCCCATTAACCAGGATACTTGGTTGTAATGGGTCTGTTTACTTGCAAGTCTTCCTGTATACCTGTGTGCTGGCAAGTGGGTAATGAAGTCTTACAGTGACATGTGATCATGTCACCTGAACTGGAATCCATCTTCAACCTGGTGCTTTTCCATTTAGAAGGAGGGATGGGAACCCAGAGAGGGACAAAGGATTCCCACCTTGTGCAAAAGATATATAAGGGGGTGGAACAGAATAAAAGAAGTGGCAGTCATGAAAAATCCCCTAGCTACCACCTGAACTGGAACAAGGATTATACCGGGGAAAGGTTTGGGCCCAGACTAGAAGGAGGCTAGTCTGTCAAAGACGCTTATTGGAACACATCTCTGAGGGTGAGATTTACCTGCATTGTTTCCTACTGTATTAGGCTTAGACTTGCATGTTTTATTTTATTTTGTTTAGTAATTTACTTTGCTCTGTCTGTTATTACTTGGAACCACTTAAATCCTACTTTTTGTATTTAATAAAATCACTTTTTACTTATTACATACTCTGGGTTTATTAATAATACCTGCGGGGGGGGGGGGGAGGCAAACAGTTGTGCATATCTCTCTTATCAGTGTTACAGAGGGCGAACAATTTATGAGTTAAACGGGTTTATTTGGGGTTTGGATCCCATTGGGAGCTGGGTATCTGAGTGTTGGAGATAGGAGCATTTCTTAAGCAGTTTTCAGTTATGCCTGCAGCTTGTGGGGGACGTGGTTCAGACTTGGATCTGTGTTTGCAGCAGGCAAGCGTGTCTGGCTCAAACAAGGCAAGGTACTGAAGTCCCAAGCTAGCAGGGAAAATGGGCTCAGAGGTAGTCCCAGCACATCAGGTGGCAGTCCCAAGGGGGTTTCTGTGACCCGTCACAAGGGGTTTTCAGGAACTTCTTAAAGAGAAGAGGCAAAACCATCATATACTAACTGGAGGACTGTTTTCAGACTGGCAACAGCCACTTCTTGTAGTTTGGCAGTAAGATACTTATTCAGTCTTCTGACACTGGCCTCCTGTCACTGTAGCCTGAGTCCCACATAGAGTTTTCTTTTTGTTTTATTTAAGCAAATTTAAGACCCTCTTCTCCTTCCCTAGATCACAGAGTTTCTGTAGCTTCCTCTGTTAATATGTTCTACTGCTAACTCAAATCCAGTACAAAAGCAACAGCTGTGATGGAATAGCTGAGATACTGCAGGTATTGGAGCATAAGCTTTCGTGGGTGAATGCCCACTTCATCAGACGCAAGTAATGGAAATTTCCAGAGGCAGGTATAAATCAGTATGGAGATAACAAGGTTAGTTCAATCAGGGAGGGTGAGGTGCTCTACTAGCAGTTGAGGTGTGAACACCAAGGGAGGAGAAACTGCTTCTGTAGTTGGATAGCCATTCACAGTCTTTGTTTAATTCTGATCTGATGGTGTCAAATTTGCAAATGAACTGGAGCTCAGCAGTTTCTCTTTGGAGTCTGGTCCTGAAGTTTTTTTGCTGTAAGATGGCTACCTTTACATCTGCTACTGTGTGGCCAGGGAGGCTGAAGTGTTCTCCTACAGGTTTTTGTATATTGCCATTCCTGATATCTGACTTGTGTCCATTTATCCTCTTGCGTAGTGACTGTCCAGTTTGGCCAATGTACATAGCAGAGGGACATTGCTGGCACATGATGGCATATATAACATTGGTGGACGTGCAGGTGAATGAGCCGGTGATGTTGTAGCTGATCTGGTTAGGTCCTGTGATGGTGTTGCTGGTGTAGATATGTGGGCAGAGTTGGCATCGAGGTTTGTTGCATGGGTTGGTTCCTGAGTTACAGTTGTTATGGTGCGGTGCGTGGTTGCTGGTGAGAATATGCTTAAGGTTGGCAGGTTGTTGGTGGGAGGGTGTCTGGAAATTTCCATTACTTGCGTCTGATGAAGTGGGCATTCACCCACGAAAGCTTATGCTCCCATACTTCTGTTAGTCTTAAAGGTGCCACAGGTCCCTCTGTTGCTTTTTACAGATTCAGACTAACAAGGCTACCCCTCTGTTACTTGACTGCAAGTATTGTACACCAGTGCTTACTTGCATGCATTAAGAACACTACTGGCCATCCTAAATGAGTATCCAATTCCAGCCTGGCCATAAACTAAACTATTGGCAATGTATATTATGAAAATCCATTTCAGCCTTATACACATTGGCATTTGAATCTTTAATAATATATGGAGATATACCTATCTCATAGAACTGGAAGGGACCCTAAAAGGTCATTGAGCCCAGCCCCCTGCCTTCACTAGCAGGAACAAGTTCTGATTTTGCCCCAGATTCCTCTAAATGGCCCCCTCAAGGATTGTACTCACAACCCTGGGTTTAGCAGGCCAATGCTCAAACCACTGAGCTATCCCTCCCCCCAAAGATCAAGCACCCAACGTGGGACATGAACCCACGATCCTGAGATTAAGAGTCTCATGCTCTACCAACTGAGCTAGCAATCTTGCCTCTTACCATTATGCTTCTCTATAAGGTAAAAGTTTAGTACTATTTCCATAGCACAGATTCTGAAGACCTTGAATAAAATATTAATAAGGTATAATAAAAGGAGTAATACTACCTCTATTTACAATTTACACATATTTTAATATTTCAAGCAGCATTTCTGTGATATTATAGGCAGGCCTGGCTTCACTTTTTCAGGGGTTGCTTAAGTCTGGAGGCCTCATTCAAAGTTTGTCCATATTAGAGAAATGAAACAGTTTTAAATACAATCTGTGCAGTGTTTCCACACTAACTACACTGTTTCAGTTTAAAGGTTTATCCTGCATTCATATCTGCTTTCAGGGTGTATAGAAATAGATGATTTTTAAAAAGCAAATAAAAATAAATCAGATTTTTTATTTAAATTCAATATTTTTTCCTTTTTAAAAATACACCTATTTAAAATTAAATTTCAAGCTATGACAATATATGTCAAATCTATTAAAATCATTTAAACTAAATTTAAAATTTTAACACTAAGCAGTACGTGCTTGCTGCCAAACTTTTAAAGTAAGTTAAGACATTGAACTAATAGAAGTCACTGGGTAAGCACCTTTTGACAGCAGTAGCCTCTTCTGCATGTGCAGAGAAACTATTTTCTTCATTTCTGAAATTCAGTTCAATGACTAGTTGAATGACTGCAGCCAATGGGAGCTTCGGGGGAGGTACCCACAGGTGAGGGCAGCACACGGAGCCCTCTGCCCCCCCTTCCCCAGGGGCTGCAGGGACATGGTTCCGGCTGCTTCCCGGAGCAGCGTGGGGCCAGGGCAGGCAGGCAGGGAGTCTGCCCTGGCCCGGGTGCATGCCGCTGCCACCCCGAAGCCACTCCAGGTAAGTGGCATCAGGCCACAGCCCTCACCCCAAGCCCCTCCTGCACCCCGAACCCCAATCTCCTGCCCCCCCATCACACCCTGCCTGCACCCCGCACTCCTCCTGAGCCCCCTCGTACATCCCACACCCCTCCTCTGCCCTCAACCCCTCGCCCTGAGCCCCTTCCTGCAGACCTCATCCCCTCCCACACCCCAACCCCCTACCCCAGCCCTACATTCATGGCCCTACATGCAATTTCCCCACCCAGATGGGACCTCTGAGCCAAAAACTTTGCACACCCCTGATCTAACTCCACGAGGTACTGGTGATTAGTCTTGGTCTATAACAATCCTTGCCAATGCTTTGAAATGGAGGACTCAAAACTCACGTGGATTTTTCTGATTACAGGAAATTTTAACAGCACTTCAAATTTTTTTTAAAAAAAACCTTACTTTAATTATAATCATGTCAAGTGATTTTTGTTTGACAGTGCTTGTAAACAAGTGCATATCTAAACAAATTACTTTATTCTTCTCAGGATAACATTTATTAAGTGAATTTTTAATATTAACTTAGAAGTATATATTTCTCTTTCAGTTGTTTATATTAAGCACATTTCGCTAGAAACTTAGGGGAAAATTTGACCCTCAATGAGTACATATGCAATGGTCATTAAAATCTGAACTTAATACCAAGTGTAAATAGACTTTTACTAGACTTCAGTTGTGCTCTTGTAACATTACAAGTACATTTTCAAATAGATGCTTAAAAAGGAGGCAAAGAATCAAATAAATAAATAAATATTGCTCATACCTGTCACATTGCTGCATTATAGAAATTTCTTTAATTATTTCCTGAAGATCTGACTCGACAGGGACTTGTTTAATTGCCACTACTTGTCCAGATTCCTTGTGTATTGCTTTAAACACACTACCATAAGATCTAAAAATTACAAAGAATTACAAATTAATTTTTTCTACAAAATATTTCTTTCTTACTCCCAATCAGCACTATTCAAAAGATCATGCCAATCACTGTATTCATTTAGAATACTTCTTTTTTTATATTATCTACATCAGATGCTTGTAAAATTGCAAGGGATTTCAATTTCATCATGACTGTGCCTCTGAAAAGGAAATCCTCAGATAATGTTTACCTTCGCCAATTCATAGGATTTGGCATATTATATCAGAATATTGATCAATAATATCTGGTACCTTACCTCCAGCAGTTGCTTATGAAGTAATATAATGTTAAGTGAAAGGTAAATCAACATCATAACACACTTAGCCAGTTAGGAAATGCTGTAAATTAGAAAAAAACAAGGAGGGAAAGCATAAATCCCCCCCGATCCCTTCAGGCAATCAGCTTACATCCTGACCATGAGATTTATCCTCATCATCATTTGCATACCAATCATAATTTTATCCCATTCTTCTTAAAAATCTAGCTACAGTATTTGACTCAGATTTTCTGTGGCTGTACATTTACAGAGATTTGGTATATGCTTTCTAAAATATAATTACAAAGAAAAAAGTGCTATTACCCTTTTGTGTTTTCTTAACATGGGATTAAGAAATTGGAGAGACTGATCATTTTTTTTGCAATTCCCTTCATAATTTATATGCCTCTATCAACTCCCCTCTAAAAACTTTAGAAATTGAAAAATCTTAGTTTTGTAAATAGCTCTTAGATTCATCATGAACCTAATCCAAATTTCCGGATATACATACATTTTATTTAAAAGGAATAAGATTACAATTACATGTTTACAGTTACATTTTTCTATTTTACAATATTCTCCCTATTATCATAACAAGTTAGTTATCAGGCGCCCAAAATGAAGGTTTGCAGTTTGAAACTCTAGCCTCTAGTGTGAGCTACCCAAACACATGAGCAATCGAGCATACTGCGCTTGTTTGGAAGGCTCTGTTCCTCTTACATGCGCCATAATTCTGAGCCAGCAGGGGAATAGAAATTGACAAGATTCATGTTTTGTCCATTTCAGTTCCTCATCATCAGCCTTGGGCCTAGGAATGTGACTTCTCTATATTCATAATGCTAGAAGATTCAATAGAATTCTACAGAATTTAGGCTTACCACAGGCTTCGTCAGCTGCCAGAGAAGCTGCTCCTGTTCAATTTACAAATCCTGCAGAGCTCCTACATTCTGGTGGTGGTGAGTAGGCTTGTACCCTTCCCAAATGCATAAAGCACCTGCAGAGCTACCAATTTCCCTGGGCAGATCACAGTAAAAATGGAGCTCTTATACCACAGAGACCTTCTCTATTTCAACCTCTTTCCCTCTCTAAAAATAATAATCTACTATCTTTGCAGCTAGCCAAGCTGCGAAACAACCTTACAGTATATACCAATCCTTCAATAATAAGATACTTTGCTGTGTAATAATCACATTCTTTGTTCCACTAGTCTATATGACCAATAAAATGATAACAGGGAAGGTAACACGTACCCAACTCGGAATATATCCTTATATCATCATTCTCATCTACTTTCCAATTTGCAATTAAGTGTGGCTTGTGGCAAAGAAAATATTCCTGACTTCACTACAACCACAAAAATAAACTTATTTTTCTGCATCAGTAAATGAAAGGCATGAAGGTTTGCAGTCTGAAACTCTAGCCTCTAGAAAGGCATGACAAAAATGCATGGGTAGGTTTTCAAAAAACCCACACAGGCATTTGCTGTTTAAATACTAAAAAAAAGGCCCAATTTAGTTCATGCTCACTGACACTGTGTCACTTTTAATATTATATTAATTTTAAATATTTTCCCCATGTATTCCCTCCACACACACACACGAACAGTTTTACTCACCCTTCACCAAGCTTCTCTAAAACATCAAAGACTTCTTCAGGCTGCTTAGTTAAGCTGTCTTCACTTAGCTTTTTCAGCTTGCTAATAAAAATAATATTTTACAATAAGTCATTTGCATATTTGTCTTTAAAGGTAAAAACCTGTAGTTCAAATAAAAAACATGGCTATTAAATGAGAGGAGACAAAGAAATTAAGATCTTACAAAGAGAGAGGCAGGAGCACTTGTAATGAAAAACAAGCATCAGGTACAGACGGTTATAAAATACTGTCCATTAAAAAAATAGAAGGTGAAAAAGACAACACTCCTCACCATTGAGAACGAGGGGGCGGAGGCACTGCCCTCCTTATAACTTTTAGCTTAGTGGTTAAGGTACTCACCAGGGAGACCTAGGTTCCATTCCCCCTTGCCTGAGGTGGAGTAGGACTTTGACTTGGGTCTACCCACATTGCAGGAGAGCACCCTACCCACAGGCCTATGGGATACAAAGGTGTGTAGCTCTCTGAGTTTCTCCTATTTAAGAGTTAGTCAAGCAGAGACATGACCTTAGATCTCCCCACTACTAGGTGGGTACCCTAACCACAAGACTATATAGTCAGTCAATCAGACTAGGGTTACCATAGGTCTGGATTATCCCGGACATGTCCTGATTTGGGGGTTTTAAATAGCCATCCGGGAGGACTTTGTAAAAATCTAAAAAGGTCCAGGATTTCCCTCCCAATGCAGAGCACGGCACGGTTGACAGAGCGGTCGGGATGGATTGCGCCGCTCGCATCGGGGCCTCCAGCAGCCAGAGCCACTCCCCTGCTCCCCCACCCCCACAGCCTCAGCACCCCCGGCACTGTAAGGGGGTTGGGGAGTTGGAGAAGGGGCAGAGGGCCCCCCAGGAGGCAGTCAGGGGACAGGAAGCAGGGGGGGTTGGATGGGTCAGGGGTTCTGGGAGGGGCCTATCAGGGGGTGGGGGTGTTGAGAGGGATCGGGACAGGTAGGGGAAGGAGTCCTGGGGGGGGCAGTTAGAGTGGGGGGATCTCAGGAGGTGGCAGTCAGGGACAAGGAGAAGGGAGGCTTAGATGGGGGTGGGGTCTCAGGGGACGGTTAGGGGCAGGGGTCCCAGAAGGGGCAATCAGGGGACAAGGAGCGGGGGGGGGGTGGATGGGTTAGGGATTCTGTGGGGGGCAGTTAGGGGGCGGGAAGTGGTAGGGAATGGATAGGGGGTAGGGCTACACCCCTCCTCCCCCATGGAGTGTCCTCTTTTTTGAAAGTTCAAATATGGTAACCCTAAATCAGACAGACAGACACACACACACACACTCACTCTCTCTCTCTCCTGCCCCATGACTATTTAAGTATTTTATACAAACTGCAGCAGCTTCAATGGGAGAGACTGAGAAAGACTGACCCCAGAATAGTCCATAGCCTGGTGGCTAGGACACTCTCCTGCAATGTGGGAGACATAAGCTCAAATCCCAGCTCCACATCAGGCAGAGGAGGGAACTGAACCCAGGCCTTCCACATCCCTGATGAGTTCCTTAACACTGGGCTAAAACTTATAAGGTAGTGGATGCCATTTTGGGAATGGCACCCAAGTCCCCCATCCCTCCCCCCCCCCCAAAAAAAACAAAAACAAAAATGTTTGGCTGAATTGGTATCACATTTGCAAACAGTTTTGTGTCAAACAAACACAAATAAACTATTAAACCAAAAAAAATTGCACAGCTCTAGTTACAAAGTCAAGCACTCAAAAGTTAGAAAATGGCAAAATTCAGGTTGCCTGTACAACCCTGATTTAGCCTTCTTGTGCGCACACATTATGATGCAGTCTTCAATTACATGATCACATACTATTTTTTTTTTCCACAGACCTAATTGAGTCCTTCCAACAACCACCCTCCAATTCAGTGGTGGGCAACCTGCGGTCCGCGATCCGCACGCAGCCCGTCAGAGTAATCCACTGGCGGGCTGCGAGACGGTTTGTTTATATTGACCGCCTGCAGGCATGGCCACCCGCAGCTCCCAGTAGCCATGGTTTGCCATTCCTGGCCAACGGGAGCTGTGGGAAGCAGCTATATATAAAAAACATGGACATAAATGTATTTTCCTCTAACCTGGTTCTCAAAAACAAATTAACCATTTTTGCTGCAGTTCTCCAAAAGAGCCCAGCCTAAGGCAGATGCTCAACATGGAAAATTTCAGCTTAGTTACAGCTCATTAAGACCTAAAGAAAACTTTCTATACAAGCAATTAGAACCTACATTTAATCAATATTACCAGTTGTAAAAGAAACCCCACAAAAAGAGTGGGTATTTATATACCAGCGGGATACATACCACAAAGCATAGTGTGGTAGGATCACATCGTCATGTAGACATGGAATGACCAGCAGTAGCTCCAGAATTTCCACATAAGGAAACAGACCTCTATGGAGCTGTGTGAAGAGCTTGCCCTGACCCTCCGTTATCAGAACACTTAATTGAGGGAGTCCATACAGGTATAAAAGCAGGTTGCTATTGCCCTCTGGAAGCTGGCAACACCAGACTATTACAGGTGTTGCAAACCAGTTTGGTGTTGGCAAGTAAACTGTTGGTATTGTGGTAACGGAGGTTTGTGAGGGGATCACCACTGGTTTATCCTCTGATGGTGAGCATGAGAAATGTTCTTAAGATAGCTAGCTTTCAGAGAATGGAGTTCCAAAATCCATACCCAACAGTTTGACAGTCAGCAGGAACAAGCAAATGTGTCAGTTGCAAAGGGTACTATTCCATCATTCTGTAGGGCCTGGAGAGGCAAGTTCAGAAACACTAATGTGTGAAGTATGGGAAAGTTGCACGAATACAGTGTGCTAAAGAGATCTGGCATTGAACTGCTGAGAGAAGCAAGGACCTTATTCCCTCTTAATTACACTAAAAACGAGGAGTCCTTGTAGCACTTTAGAGGCTAATAAATTTATTTGGGCATAAGCTTTCGTGGGCTAAAACCCACTTCATCAGATGCATGGAGTGGAACATACAGACCACAAAAACTTATGCACAAATAAATTTGTTAGTCTCTAAAGTGCCACAAGGACTCCTCGTTGTTTTTGCTGATACAGACTAACATGGCTACCACTCTGAAACCTCTCAATTACACTATAATCAATGGGATCTTTGTACCCACTGTTGTTTTGGAGGACCATGCATACCCACTCTAGCCATGGTTCATGAAATCATACCCTGACATTAGGGGCCCTGGCAAAAAAAGATTCAATTACAAGCTTAGCAGCTGTAGGATGGGGTAGAGTGTGCATTTGACAGGCTGATGGCAAGAGGGTGCTGCCTACAAAACCATTTGTATGCCAATGCTGTCCATATGTCTGTGGTCTGGTGCACCCAGCACAACATCTGCTAGGTTAAAGGCATGTGTTTTTGCATGGGCTCTCGACACTTCTGGTTTGCAGGTCTAGTACAGGCAACCATAAGGTAGAGTCACCAATGAACCCTGGAATTGGTTGCAGTGGGGGAAGGAAGCTGCCTGTTTTCATCACTTCATTATCTGCTTTTTTTATAGAGATGTAAACTGTCTATTTGATATAGTGTAGAGGTGATTTAACCTTTAGTGTGATTTTAGGTTATATAGGCTTGGTGTGAAGTTAAGTGCCTATGTGATTGTGACATTTTGCAACTTTATTAAAAGCTTAGTACAAAACTTCCAGGATCTTTCTTCCTTTGAAAGCACCCACAAAGCCACATTTTCCAAAAATAACCAACTTAAAACAAACAAACCAACTCAAGGAAAAAGCCAGCTACCCCTATATAAAATAACTATTACATGTTATTTTATGACATACAATAAATATTCCACATATTGTGCAATGCAAGTGCATGGCATTTGTATACAAAATATTAACCACCACTGAATACTAAAGGTTCAAAAGCCAGTATTAAAGGATGTGTTATTCTCTGGCCAAGTTCCTCCTCCTGTTCGCTCTCCCCACTCCAAAAACCATGTTGCTTGCTTTGCATATGACTACACAGAGAACACCTGTGCTTCCAGTTCATAAAATAGTCCATTGCCAAGCCATCCCCAGTTTTCTAAATCCTGCACTGGCTGCAAGATATGGTAATGTGAGGAGTCTATGGCCGTTCGTGCAAGCATGGCCGGGTTCCCTATGCCTCCATTCTTCCTCCAGAAATCTTTCCATACCTCTATGCCTGCAGCATGCTCCACTCCTGCTTTGCCTTCTGATACGCCACGTATTCCTCATGCCTTTGCATCATATCCTCAACCATATCGTTGACAACCCACTTAACGTTTATCCTGCTGCTTTATGGTCCTGTCACTAGGAAACAGTTGCAGAGGCTAAGACAGAATTCAGCCAGGCTTGATTACAGCAGCAGCAACATTGTATTGTTTTAAGTTAAGTAACAACAAAAAGTACCCTAAAACCTGCCTCAGTCATCAATTAAATAATACCGCATGCTAGAAGTGGAAGGTACAGACTCCTAGCTGATCCAGGAAGAGAGCAACCAGACCACAGAAGTTTGATGAAAGTGACACTGACTACAAGGAGAGACTTAAGAAATGGCTGCTGAGAGGTAGCAGCATGCAGCTGCAACACGCAATTCCCTCACCAGCCCTATTAGTTATGGGAAATTCTGATACAAAAAATGTATATAGCAATTTGAAGTGTGTATGGAAGCCATAGGGACTAGTATAATAAAAGAGGAGCAAAAGAATGGCTCTATTTGATGGTGGTTGGTGTTCTAGTGCTGGATATATACAATGTATTCCATATGGAGGATGTGGAGGGGAAAAAATGAAGTATGGAGGATCATTGGGACCTTATGGAAAATATGTCACCTCTGACATTTTCCTGGATAAAAACCAAAAAAAGGGGGGGGGGGGGAGAAGAGGAGAAGAGATGGGAGTTTAAGTCTTTAACATTAAAAAGCCAGTGTTATGAATATAGAACATTAAGCGACCCTTTTATTAAAAGTCAAGCAATCTTGGAATGTAATAATTCAAAAAAAGACACATTAAAGGCTACTCAGAGGCGTAGATCCAACACTTGAAAAGGCAATTTTCATATATGCCAAGTGTCAGAATAAAAGCAGAAATGTAGAATAAAAAGGCTCTAGAGGGACAGGCAACAGGACTAAAACCCAGAATTAAACAGCCTTCCAAGCAGAATGGGGGCAAAAAACCTAACTTGTTTGGAGACTGAGCTTGTTAAATTAATGGAGGGGACAGTATGATGAGGCTGCCTACAACAGCATATGGCCCATCCACAACTGCTATTAGCAAATATCTCTAATGGCCAAAAATGAGGAGGGCTCTGAATTACTACTAGGTGTCTGGCTAATGTGTCTAACTGATCACCATATTTGGGGTCAGGAAGGAATTTTCCCTCAGATCAGACTGGCAGAGACCTGGAGGGGGGGGTGGGGGGGGGGAGGTTCACATTCTTCTGCAGTGTAGGGCAGGGGTCACTTCGTGGTTTGAACTAAAGTAAATGATGGATTCTATGTAACTTGCAATCTTTAAATCAAGTTTTGAGGACTTCAGCTAGAAATTATGGGCCTATTAAAGGAACTGGTGGGTGAGGTTCTGTGGCCTGAGATGTGCAGGAAGTTACGTTAGATGATCATGATGGTCCCTTCTGGCCTTAAAGTTTATGAGTCTAAGTAAGAAAGAAGTTCAAAGAGCAAAAGGGCAAAGGGGAAAAGCCACACATCAAAAATGTGTCAGTGATGTAGCAACTGGTACAAGTATAAGAAGAGTCCAGCATTGTGGAGGGATGGTTTATAAACTGTAATAAAGCCTAAGCAGTTTGCAAAGGTGAGTGCAGACAAGACTCAGGAAAGTGTCTGAGTTGAAGGCAGAGTAAAAGGTCCCCCAAGTGAATGAGAGGAGCTGTTCATGAACACAAAGGAAGAAAATGTTTACAAACTCAAAGAACAACTAATGCAAATTTGTACAAATGGCTAACAAACCAAACACAGCAACACACGTGAATCTCTACTTTCTCTGAACCACTCTTTCAGTTTCTTAAAGATTAAGAAGTCAAAGGCGAAACTGAAATCCTGTAATAAGGAGCATAGTCTGTCCCTAAGCAAGTGTGAATTGTCACAGATATACTAAAACAAAACAAGAATGTGTGTATTAGAATATCAACAAAAGCAATCAGTCTGTGATGAGGTGCTTGGCCTCACCAAGACAGTACATGTTGGAATCGGAATAAATATGAAAACAAGCTTGAACCAGATATGAATAGGCTAAATGCATCCTATAATTGTGTGTCCACAGAATGGAGGATTCTCTCAGCCTGTTATACTTACCACCTGTAGTGTCTCACAAGCCTTAAAAAGAGAGATAGTTATACATATTACTCTCCCATAAACTAGAGAAAGAGCTGCCAAAAATAAGAACAGATGGCATCCACAAAACAGAAGAGTTAATAGACTGGGTCAACTCATTAGTAGGTACTTTGACCCATCAACCTTTTACTCCCAATCGGGGATATTGCAGATTATGTATTCCTCATGCCACATTATCTTAAACCAAACTTTGCACCCTCGATAATCTGTATGTTATTCCCTGATAATCAGAAACTTAAATGCTCAAACTCTGTTCACAATTTTTTTTTAACATCATCTTAATAAAATTTTAAAATTTGAAGACAGAAAAGAGGGGCTCTGAACAATAAAGGAACATTAATTCTTGCCTAGAAATGAAATGGTTGGTGAAATGGCAGAAGCCAATTCTTCAAATCAGATGCTTTTGCAGTGTTTTGTCAGACTCCTCTAGGAAAAGGGAGCACCAAGATTTGCACTTTCAGCATACCATTTGACAGATACTGCGTCTTGATATAGCACTCAGAAATGTGTTCAGTAACAAAAGTATTTCACCATAAGTGTCAGGTCTTTCAGGAGACCACAAAAGTGTACACTGATGGTAGTTTGGAGCAGCACCACTATTGGACATCAGGAATCATTGTAAAAAGTTCTGGACATTGTAATAAGAAACAACCTTCAATTGAATAGAGTCAAATGTCAGTTTCAAACAACTGAAATTACCTACATTACTTAGGACAGAACTTGATCCTAAGGGAATAGTGTCTCATAATTCCAAGTGTCAAGGAACTTGGAACTCAGGACATCCAAATAACAAACAAGGCATTCACATATTGAACTAGGTCAGTAAGTTCATCCCTAAATAACTCACTTAAGAAAACTCCTTCACAAAGATGCTGAATAGGCATGAATGCCAGAGAACAAAAAAGTGTTCAAAGATTTAATTATCATTAGTATCAGTTATGCAATTCTTTAGCACTCTGAAAAGGATCATGGTCCTCAGAGATGTTTCAACATGAAGACTGGAAGCTGTATTACTACAGAAACATTGGACTAAATGGTTGCCTGTAACATATGCAGCAAAAGCTGTGATAAAGTGTTTGCACAAATTGAAAGAGATACTAGGTCTTGCATACTTCTGCACAGAGTTCCATAATTTTTTCTATGGTAAAAGCTGAAACTGACCATTCAGAGCAATACAAAAGGAAAAGCTTGAGCTCTGATGAACACTGTCTTGGACAAGGAAGACATCAAGCCACAGATAGTAAGAGTATTGGTTCCTGGTGCAGCTTCAAAGCTATTGTTTCTGGACTCAGGAAGGCAATGTGGATTGGTGGGAGAGGACTGCTCTGCAGACCAGGGATGATCAGCAGCGGCCAACGAATTTCAGGATTGAGAAAGAAACCTTTCTGGAGATATGTGCTGAACCCGGACCTAGAGCAGCAGCGTACCAACATGTGGTGCCCCATAACTATCTGGAAGTCACCCCAAATACTACCGGTCTGCTGCAAACCAATTCAGCAAGGAGAAAGCAAGCATTGGGGCCATTCTCATACAGGTGTAGAAGGCCATGACAAAGGTACTGTTGCACTGGGTTATAAAGCTTGGCAATGCTTAGCAGATTATAGATGGCTTTGCACACATGGAATTCACAAACTATATTGGAGCAATTGATGGGACCCATGTGCCTGTTATTTGGCTAAGTCCTGTATCACTAAATCAGAGCTCAGACTTCATAAACAGGAAAGGGTATTTCCCCATAGTGTTCCAGAGGATTGCCAACCACCAGAGCAGATTTACACTTAAATGCTAGGTGGTCTGAAAGGGTCCACAGTGCTAGGATGTTTTGGAACTCAGCTCTTTTTAAATTAATGGAGGAAGGACTGTTTGCCCCCAGAAACACTATGGACAATAGTAGTATGGACATTGCTACAATTATCCTGGGAGATTCCGCTTACCCTTTGATGACCTGTGAATGTCTTCATTAAACAAGGCCATTGGGAAAGAAGGGAGGAACAGTTTAACTAGCACTGCATTAGTTGCAGAATGACAGAGTGTGCATTTAGCTTTCTGAAAGGGAGATGGTGCTATTTGTGGATTAGCTTGAAAGCAGCAGAAAACAAAAGTCCCAAAGACTGTAGCAGCCCATGGTATTTTGTACAATATTTAAGAGTGAGGGAAAAAGCCTTACAGATGCAAGGGAGGCGGAGGTGCAGAGACTTGCTCAGTGGTTTGAACAGCCAGCAAGGCACCTAATACAAAACGCACACAGCCAGGGCAATATTGTCAGGGGTACCTATTGCTCTTATTTTGAGGCTCAGGCCTGAAACTGTGCAGCTGCATTTCCAGCTGTTAAATTCCATCCCTGCCCCCACTCCATGGGATTGTTGTGCAGTTCTGTGTTGTTTATGGGCAGAAGTGCAACATTGTGGCAATCCCTACTGTATCTTGTTTTTGACAGCATTTGTTTGTAAGCCCTTAAGAATTAGTGCAACCAATGATTTTGTGTAAAATGAACTGTCAACTCTCTATGAATTAAATTAAGTAGGGTTACCATTCGTCCGGATTCCCCCGGACATGTCCGGCTTTTTGAGCTAAAAACAGCGTCTGGGGGGAATTTGTAAATGTCCGGACTCCCCCACGCCACGCAGAGCTCGCGCGCCTAACAGGGCAGGCAGCCGGATGGTGCCACTTACATGGGGCTCCAACAGCCAGAGAGAGCCCCTCTCCCCCCTGCAGCTGAGAGCACTCCCTCCCTCCCTGCATTTGCAGATCGCCTCCGGCAGTCTGGAGCTCCTCCCCCGCTCCCCTTTGTGCCAGAACGAACAGCTCAGGCATTCCTGAGCAAGCTCACAGAGACATTAGGCGAAGGCCAACAACAAGGGGGCCAGGGGGGGTCGGAGAAGGGACAGGGAGGTTCTGGAGGGGGCAGTCAAGAGATGGGAGGGGTTGGGAGTTCGGGGGGGGCTTTCTGGGGTGTGGATAAGGTTTTGGGCAGTCAGGGTACAGGTAGGGTGCTGGGGGGCATTTGGGGGTGTCTTAGGAGGGGGTAGTTAGGGGACAAGGAACAGGGAGGCTTAGATAGGTGGTGGGGTTCTGGAGGGCAGTCAGGAGCAGGGGTCCCAGGAGGGGCAGTCAGGGGACAAGGAGCATGGGGGGGGGGGAAGATGGGCTGTCAGGTGGCAGGGGTGGGGAGAGGGATCGGAGCAGTCAGGGGACAGAGGGGTTTAGATGGGTCGGGAGTTCGGGGGGAGGGCTGTCAGGGCTGGAGAGTGGTTGGATGGGGTGTGGGAGTCCCAGGGGTCTGTCTGGGGGTGGGGTTGTGGATAAGGGTTGGGACAGTCAGGAGACAAGAGGCAGGGAGGCTTAGGTAGGGGGTGAAGTCCTGGGGGGCAGTTAGGGGCAGGGGTCCCAGGAGGGGGCAGTCAGGGGACAAGTGGGCGGGGCTAGGGCAGGATGGGGCCAGGCTAGGGCAGGGTTCCTCCCATCCTCTTTTTTGCTTGCTGAAATATGGTAACCCTAAATTAAGAGTTTTTATTATTAAACAAAATGCACAAACAAAAATGAAAAAACAGCTTTTAATTATGAAAGAAAACAACTACAAAGAACCCTTTCATTAAACTAGCTGTAAAATGAAACAGCAAAATCCAACAGCGTAGGGCAGGGCCCAACACTAGGGTTACCATATTTCAGCAAGAAAAAAAGAGGACGGGAGGAGCCCCGCCCTAGCCCCGCCCCTGCCCCTCCCACTTCCCGCCCCCCCAGAACCCCCAACTCTCCCCCCGTTCCTTGTCCCCTGACTGCCCCCTCCTGGGACCCCTGCCCCTAACTGCCCCCCAGGACTCCACTCCCTATCTAAGCCTCCCTGCCTCTTGTCCCCTGACTGCCCCAACCCTTATCCACACCCCCACCCCCAGACAGACCCCTGGGACTCCCACGCCCCATCCAACCACTCCCCACCCCCTGACAGCCCCCCCCAGAACTCCCGACCCATCTAAACCCCTCTGCTCCCTGTCCCCTGACTGCTCCGATCCCTCTCCACACTCCTGCCCCCTGACAGCCCCCCCAG